>NC_042985.1:8786248-8861309 GCF_901001165.1 Salmo trutta
AGTCCTCCCCCTCCTAAATCTGTCCATCTGATAGACAGAACAACAAGGAAGTCCTCCCCCTCCTAAATCTGTCCATCTGATAGACAGAACAACAAGGAAGAGTCCTCCCCCTCCTAAATCTGCCCATCTGATAGACAGAACAACAAGGAAGAGTCCTCCCCCTCCTAAATCTGTCCATCTGATAGACAGAACAACAAGGAAGTCCTCCCCCTCCTAAATCTGCCCATCTGATAGACAGAACAACAAGGAAGAGTCCTCCCCCTCCTAAATCTGTCCATCTGATAGACAGAACAACAAGGAAGAGTCCTCCCCCTCCTAAATCTGCCCATCTGATAGACAGAACAACAAGGAAGTCCTCCCCCTCCTAAATCTGTCCATCTGATAGACAGAACAACAAGGAAGTCCTCCCCCTCCTAAATCTGTCCATCTGATAGACAGAACAACAAGGAAGTCCTCCCCCTCCTAAATCTGTCCATCTGATAGACAGAACAACAAGGAAGAGTCCTCCCCCTCCTAAATCTGCCCATCTGATAGACAGAACAACAAGGAAGAGTCCTCCCCCTCCTAAATCTGTCCATCTGATAGACAGAACAACAAGGAAGAGTCCTCCCCCTCCTAAATCTGTCCATCTGATAGACAGAACAACAAGGAAGTCCTCCCCCTCCTAAATCTGTCCATCTGATAGACAGAACAACAAGGAAGAGTCCTCCCCCTCCTAAATCTGCCCATCACCAACAGTAAACACAAGAATAGCTAGCGCACCTAACCACCTCCTCCAGCTAAATGTGTTATCAGTGTAGGGAAGTGGAAGTGTCCCATAATATCACATCACAATGTGCAGAATGTTTCCTGATAGGTAAAGATGTAGGCCTATGACGTCACAGATATAGAACAGATATATTATTGTCTGTGTATGACACAATCTGACCCTTATAGGAACGTGTAGGTAGACTTGCAAAATTAGACTTGCAAAAACTCCCTGGTTTTCCAGAAATCCCTGTAAAAAGATTCCCAGAATCAGAAGGGAATAAGCAGGAAATACAGAATTCTCCAACTAGGATTTCTGAAAACCCTGGGAATTTGGGGAAAGTGATGTGAATGTTGTAACCCTAGTTAGCAGATTGGGTATTGGTTCAGGCAGTGTCTCAGCTCTACTCTTCATTAAAGCTAGAATACCTACAGTGAGGGAAAAAAGTATTTGATCCACTGCTGATTTTGTACGTTTGCCCACTGACAAAGAAATGATCAGTCTATAATTTGAATGGTAGGTTTATTTGAACAGTGAGAGACACAATAACAACAAAAAAATCCAGAAAAAACGCATGTCAAAAATGTTATAAAATTATTTCCATTTTAATGAGGGAAATAAGTATTTGACCCCTCTGCAAAACATGACTTAGTACTTGGTGGCAAAACCCTTGTTGGCAATCACAGAGGTCAGACGTTTCTTGTAGTTGGCCACCAGGTTTGCACACATCTCAGGAGGGATTTTGTCCCACTCCTCTTTGCAGATCTTCTCCAAGTCATTAAGGTTTTGAGGCTGACGTTTGGCAACTCGAACCTTCAGCTCCCTCCACAGATTTTCCATGGGATTAAGGTCTGGAGACTGGCTAGGCCACTCCAGGACCTTAATGTACTTCTTCTTGAGCCACTCCTTTGTTGCCTTGGCCATGTGTTTTGGGTCATTGTCATGCTGGAATACCCATCCACGACCCATTTTCAATGCCCTGGCTGAGGTGAGATCTTGCATGGAGCCCCAGGCCGAGGGAGATTGACAGTTCTTTTGTGTTTCTTCCATTTGCGAATAATCGCACCAACTGTTGTCACCTTCTCACCAAGCTGCTTGGCGATGGTCTTGTAGCCCATTCCAGCCTTGTGTAGGTCTACAATATTGTCCCTGACATCCTTGGAGAGCTCTTTGGTCTTGGCCATGGTGGAGAGTTTGGAATCTGATTGATTGATTGCTTCTGACTCCCAGGTGTCTTTTATACAGGTAACAAACTGATTAGGAGCACTCCCTTGAGTGTGCTCCTAATCTCAGCTTGTTACCTGTATAAAAAGACACCTGGGAGCCAGAAATCTTTCTGATTGAGAGGGGGTCAAATACTTATTTCCCTCATTAAAATGCAAATCAATTTATAACATTTTTGACATGCGTTTTTCTGGATTTTTTTGTTGTTATTCTGTCTCTCACAGTTCAAATAAACCTACCATCAAAATTATAGACTGATCATTTCTTTGTCAGTGGGCAAACGTACAAAATCAGCAGGGGATCAAATACTTTTTTCCCCTCACTGTATTTGGTGAAACTGCCACATCCATTTAGGAAACTAAAAAAAACGAACAAATTACTTCAAACAATGAACACTGTTTTTTTCCCCTCTGACATCACAGCGTGACAGAACAGCAGAATATTTTTTACGGACGCTCCTCTCTTTAGTTTCATCAACATAAAAGGCACTGGGGTGAAAAGCAGAGCTTTTTCAACAATTGCAGATTCTAGCTTTAAGGAAATCTTACCTTTACTGCATTGAAGAGGTGTTAAGCAAAGGGACTTCCTGTCTCAATAAAGATGAATTGCATTTGAATAAGTCACTGTGGATGCACAGGGACATACAATCGTCCCCATAGAGACTGGGCTGGTCATTGGATCAGTGTGTGTCTCATTACTATTGGGATGCATTGTCTGCAGAGTGACAGTAATCTCAGTAATCTGCTGATTGATTGGCTCATTCTGTGTAGCAGGATCCTTAATCCTTTCATTTCTGTGATTGGACAGGAGGGGAACCCTCCTTGGGCAGCATTCCATTTCAAAAGATTTTCCTCCACCCTTCTGTCCTTGTTCACCCCCTGAGGTAAGTAGATTTAAAGGTATAAACCCCATAAACTCTGTCACATTCATTTCCGTTACTAAATCAGTGCAGGAGTTTATGTTGTAGTCTCTCATATATCCCTGTACCACTGTGATGTATTATTAAGATGCAGTATTTAACCAGGAAGCCCCATTGAGATAAATCAAGTCTTTTTGAAGGGAAACCTGGAACTGTCAGAGTGTAATGTAGAGATGACAATTTAAGGCACCATCAATACACAAAGGGCAAAGGTGCCCAATGGCATTGATGATCAATAAAGATCAAGATAATCAACATATGGAGATGTTTCTTTTGAGAGCTACAGTTCCAGCACCATGGAAAGATTTCCATGTCTCAAAAGTATTTCAGAGGACACCTTGATTTTCTATCAAGATACCAATCACTCCCATCAGGCCTTCAATGTCTTGTTTAAAAATGCTGTAGCCTACTCTACATACAATAACCTAGTTAGTTGATATGTGATGGGCTCAGCACCTACTCTAGAACAGATGAAAGACGGTTGTTTCGGTGTTGTTGATACCTTCAATTAAGCCTGGAGAGACAACAATAGCAACACTTCACACTGTAATACTGATGAAATAGTCAGTTATTTAATCAAGTCAAATCAATTGATCTCCCCAACACTGGCTGAATTCTGACAAATATCTGGCATTTACTGTCCTTCTATCCAAAAGCATGTACTGCAGTTTAGATCAAAGTTAAATACTGTATGTATACAGATAGCAGGGTTAGGGTTGATTCCTTTTCAACACAGTCAATTCAGGAAGTAAAGTGAAAAACCAATATGTTACTAAAGTGACGACGTCACGACCCTTGAAAATGACAATTGAAATGAACCCCGACCCTAATATAGGGATGTATATATTTTTCCCCCAATGCCAAATACTAAATCAAACAATCAATCAACAGGTCCAAAGTGTATAGCCACAAGCATAAAAAGATATTTCCCGAAACCCAGTCAGAGTGAATATTAAATGTTCAGGGTCCCCATCTCTCTCTGAATGAAAAACATGTCTTTACGAGCCTACATTACACACAGCTGCACCGGTAAACAATCCGATCCTACAGGCTAACACTAGCGTCAATCACAGCTAAAGTACATTAAACCCCACAGATGTACTACTAATCTGATGTAGCATTAGCTTTAGCCACACGTACAACAACATGCCCTGTACACATGCTCCAGACTGTAAACAAGACTATTCACCCAGTTAGCTACATAGGCTACACAGTGACTACAGTGTACAGTGTTACTCTGGGCTAGGGCATCAGCCACATGTCCTGTAGCATACCTGTTCACACTACAGTATACAGTGTTACTCTGGGCTAGGGCATCAGCCACATGTCCTGTAGCATACCTGTTCACACTACAGTATACAGTGTTACTCTGGGCTAGGGCATCAGCCACATGTCCTGTAGCATACCTGTTCACACTACAGTATACAGTGTTACTCTGGGCTAAGGCATCAGCCACATGTCCTGTAGCATACCTGTTCATACTACAGTATACAGTGTTACTCTGGGCTAGGGCATCAGCCACATGTCCTGTAGCATACCTGTTCACACTACAGTATACAGTGTTACTCTGGGCTAGGGCATCAGCCACATGTCCTGTAGCATACCTGTTCATACTACAGTATACAGTGTTACTCTGGGCTAGGGCATCAGCCACATGTCCTGTAGCATACCTGTTCACACTACAGTATACAGTGTTACTCTGGGCTAGGGCATCAGCCACATGTCCTGTAGCATACCTGTTCATACTACAGTATACAGTGTTACTCTGGGCTAGGGCATCAGCCACATGTCCTGTAGCATACCTGTTCACACTACAGTATACAGTGTTACTCTGGGCTAGGGCATCAGCCACATGTCCTGTAGCATACCTGTTCACACTACAGTATACAGTGTTACTCTGGGCTAGGGCATCAGCCACATGTCCTGTAGCATACCTGTTCACACTACAGTATACAGTGTTACTCTGGGCTAGGGCATCAGCCACATGTCCTGTAGCATACCTGTTCACACTACAGTATACAGTGTTACTCTGGGCTAGGGCATCAGCCACATGTCCTGTAGCATACCTGTTCACACTACAGTATACAGTGTTACTCTGGGCTAGGGCATCAGCCACATGTCCTGTAGCATACCTGTTCATACTACAGTATACAGTGTTACTCTGGGCTAGGGCATCAGCCACATGTCCTGTAGCATACCTGTTCATACTACAGTATACAGTGTTACTCTGGGCTAGGGCATCAGCCACATGTCCTGTAGCATACCTGTTCATACTACAGTATACAGTGTTACTCTGGGCTAGGGCATCAGCCACATGTCCTGTAGCATACCTGTTCATACTACAGTATACAGTGTTACTCTGGGCTAGGGCATCAGCCACATGTCCTGTAGCATACCTGTTCATACTACAGTATACAGTGTTACTCTGGGCTAGGGCATCAGCCACATGTCCTGTAGCATACCTGTTCATACTACAGTATACAGTGTTACTCTGGGCTAGGGCATCAGCCACATGTCCTGTAGCATACCTGTTCATACTACAGTATACAGTGTTACTCTGGGCTAGGGCATCAGCCACATGTCCTGTAGCATACCTGTTCATACTACAGTATACAGTGTTACTCTGGGCTAGGGCATCAGCCACATGTCCTGTAGCATACCTGTTCATACTACAGTATACAGTGTTACTCTGGGCTAGGGCATCAGCCACATGTCCTGTAGCATACCTGTTCATACTATGAGACTGGACCCTTCTCTTTTCTCCCATCTCCCCATGGCATTCAGATCGCTTGTTCCTTTTCTCATATAGCCTTTTCCTCTTTTCCTCCTTCCTCTGTAGTGAGTAATGTATCCAAGGATCCTCTCTCTAGCCTGTCTGCATGGCCGATGGCTCTCTCTGCATCCCTCCCTCTACCTCCCTGGCTGTGGCTGGCTAGCTGGCTGGCTGTACTCAGAGCTAGTGTCAGAGAGGGGGGGGAATGGGGGGTGGATGATGCTTCTTTGTTTGGCAGCCCCAGCCACCAGTCTCCCTCCCTCCCTCCTGACTCCTCCCGGAGTGTCCTAAAGAAAAGGTAATGATGATATGTCTCTGTCTCTCAGTCTTTATCCCCTATCGATCTCTACCCCCCCACCACCCATCCCTGCATAGTGTAACCCAACCCTCTACCCCTCTTCTCTGCCTGCTTCCCCAAGAATAGAGGGCCCTGACTGGGGAGGACTTCACTTAGCACACAGCCTCAGAGAGAGGAAAAGAGAAA
Organism: Salmo trutta; assembly: GCF_901001165.1. Classification (NCBI taxonomy): domain Eukaryota; kingdom Metazoa; phylum Chordata; class Actinopteri; order Salmoniformes; family Salmonidae; genus Salmo; species Salmo trutta. Next base: position 8,792,397 of record NC_042985.1, read on the forward strand.
CAGAGAGAGACAGGGAGAGAGAAAGGGGAGTGGGAGAGAGGGAGAGAGAAAGGGGAGTGGGAGAGAGAGAAAAAGAGAGAGAAAGGGGAGTGGAAGAGAGACAGAGAGAGAGAGAGAGAGAGAAAGGGGAGTGGAAGAGAGAGAGAGCAAAAGGGGGGAGAGAGAGAGAGCGAAAGGGGAGAGAGAGAGAGAAAGAAAGGGGAGTGGAAGAGAGACAGAGAGAGAGAGAGAGAGAGAGAGAGAAAGGGGAGTGGAAGAGAGAGAGAGCAAAGGGGGGAGAGAGAGAGAGCGAAAGGGGAGAGAGAGAAAGAAAGGGGAGTGGAAGAGAGACAGAGAGAGAGAGAGAGAGAGAGAGAGAGAGAGAAAGGGGAGTGGAAGAGAGAGAGAGCAAAAGGGGGGAGAGAGAGAGAGCGAAAGGGGAGAGAGAGAGAGAAAGGGGAGTGGAAGAGAGAGAGAGAGAGAGAGAGAGAGAGAGAGAGAAAGGGGAGTGGAAGAGAGAGAGAGAGAGAGGGAGAGAGAGAAAGAAAGGGGAGTGGAAGAGAGACAGAGAGAGAGAGAGAGAGAGAGAGAGAAAGGGGAGTGGAAGAGAGAGAGAGCAAAAGGGGGGAGAGAGAGAGAGCGAAAGGGGAGAGAGAGAGAGAAAGGGGAGTGAAGAGAGAGAGAGAGAGAGAGAGAGAGAGAGAGAGAGAGAGAGAGAAAGGGGAGTGGAAGAGAGAGAGAGAGAGAGGGAGAGAGAGAAAGAAAGGGGAGTGGAAGAGAGACAGAGAGAGAGAGAGAGAGAGAGAGAGAAAGGGGAGTGGAAGAGAGAGAGAGCAAAAGGGGGGAGAGAGAGAGAGCGAAAGGGGAGAGAGAGAGAGAAAGGGGAGTGGAAGAGAGAGAGAGAGGAGAGAGAGAGAGAGAGAGAGAGAGAGAGAGAGAAAGGGGAGTGGAAGAGAGAGAGAGAGAGAGAGAGAGAGAGAGAGAGAGAGAGAGAAAGGGGAGTGGAAGAGAGAGAGAGAGAGAGAGAGAGAGGAGTGGAAGAGAGACAGAGAGAGAGAGCGAGAGAAAGGGGAGTGGGAGACAGAGGAAGAGGAAAAGAGTCTCTCTCTCTCTCTCCCACACATGCGCTTTCATTCTCTCTCTCACACACGCCATTTTTCATACTCTCACAACCTTTATGTGGTCTATCACATCTGCTACTGGTACTGAGTAAGACAAAGTTGCCCTTCTAGACACTGATTTTGCTGTTCCACACATCAACTACAAACAAGCAATTTTATGAACCATCTAAATGTCAAAGTTTCAAATTCCACAATCAATATGATTTAAAAACATGTTATGAGACGACAAAATGTCCTTCTGAATGAAAACATGGTGTCAATTCTTCCACAGAGAATTTACAGTATATTTACGTAGTGTGCGTCCAAAATGGCACCCTATTCCCTATGGATAGTGCCCTACTTTGACCAGGACCCATAACTATAAAAGGTCATTTCAGACGGTGCTGCAGTGACTTCAGTAGCAGCATAGGATACAGTAGTGCTGCTGCCACCACTCCTCTTGACTGAACCCAGTGGTGTTGTTTCAGTTCTGTCTTCTATATTTAAGCAGCCGACACTCAGACACAGATGAGCCTCACCGATTCTGAATCTGCTGGTTCACAGTCAAAACGTCTCCGACTGCCACGGAACAGTAGCCTGATCCCAGATCTGTTTGTGCCGTCTTGACAACTCCTATGGTGATTGTTATGCCAATGGCACAAACAGATCTGGGAGCAGTCTAACAGAACACAGTATCTAAAGGGGATAATCAATTACAAGCCCTTAACCAACAATGAAGTTTATGCCAGCTCCCAGTCCAACCAAGGTGCCTAGACCAACTAACTGAACTCTTGTCTCACACACACAGCAATGTCTAACTAAACTTGTGAGGACTTTGGGGACCAACAATTGATTCCCATTCAAAATCATATTTTCCAGCCTCCCGGGTGGCACAGTGGTCTAAGGCTCTGCATCGCAGTGCTAGCTGTGCCACCAGAGATTCTGGGTTCGAGCCCAGGCTCTGTCGCAGCCGGCCGCGACCGGGAGGCCCATGGGGCAGTGCACAATTGGCCCAGCGTTGTCCGGGTTAGGGAGGGTTTGGCCGGTAGCGACTCCTGTGGCGGGCCGGGCGCAGTGCACGCTGACCAGGTCGCCAGGTGTACAGTGTTTCCTCCGACACATTGGTGCGGCTGGGTTGGGTTGTGTTTCCCGAGGACTCTCGACCTTCGCCTCTCCCGAGTCCGTGCAGCGATGAGACAAGACAGTAACTACTAACAATTGGATACCACGAAAAGGGGGTAAAAAATGTTAAATCATATTTTCCATACCCCCTGAATAGCCTTTTTACAAGTGAGGACCGGCGAAATGTCCTCACTTCTCTGAATTTTATTTGGTTTACTAGTATAGTAAAATGTGTACACACACACACACACACTAATTGATACAGTATATCTATGTTTCACCAGTAGCCTGAGAGCCACACTGGCCATGCATTGAACAATGCTGCATTGTCAGCAGTACTGCAACAAGACACAGTGACACAGGACTTTGGCAGAGGGTTGAAATGGAAACACACAGACACACAAAGAATGTTCCAGTCCTAACCACAACCAGGGAAAACACTTTAACTAGCCTATGGCTCATTATCAAGCCGTCTTTCCGTGATTCCTTGCATTCTTTCTACTCATATCCTTCTCTAAAGGTCTGATGGGAGGGACCTTGGACATTCTCCTCCAATACCGTTGAGAAGGAGGCAAGGAGAAAGAATGTAAGGAACAAGGAAAATACTAATTGAGATAAGTACAATACAATAAAAGTGAATTCTCTCACCATCTTGTTCAAGATCTTGTTCAAGATCATGTTTGTCTTGTTCCTCCATGTTGTTGCTCTGTGTGTCTCCAGTGGCCTTGGAGAGGCCTACTGACCAGTAGGACATGCCTCCTCCTCCACAGCAGGGCAGGACTGAACTGGCACCAGTACAGGGAGGTGGTGGTCAGTGGGACTGGTCCCAGTCTGAGTCACTGGTGTGGTGGAAGACACTGGTCAGAGATGGGGTGTGGTAGGAGGGAGGACAGAGGGATTAGTCAGAGCCCTGCAAAAACACAGGCAGGCAGGCAGGCAGGCAGAGGTTTGATCTTGAGAAAGTGAAAGCAGTCACACACTCACATTGCATAACAAGTTAATGGATACACAAATTGCCACCCAACATTTACAACTATAGTTGTCGAGATGCCTTAATTAGAATAATGTACTTGTGTCTAGTAGGAGAAGCTTTATACTACAACTTTTATGACTTCTCTTGTGTTATTGTTTCTGACCATATACAACAAACATAGCTAGGTGAATTGATCCTGCTACTTTGAATGGGTTGTTTGTTGACATCCTTGTAGTTTACAACGTTCTTGGAACAGATTCCTGTTGGAACGTTCCAGAAATTATACCCACCCCGTTCCACAAATTATACCCACCCCGTTCCACAAATTATACCCACCCCGTTCCACAAATTATACCCACCCAGTTCCACAAATTATACCCACCCAGTTCCACAAATTATACCCACCCTGTTCCACAAATTATACCCACCCAGTTCCACAAATTATACCCACCCCGTTCCACAAATTATACCTACCCCGTTCCACAAATTATACCCACCCCGTTCCACAAATTAAATTATACCCACCCCGTTCCACAAATTATACCCACCCCGTTCCACAAATTATACCCACCCCGTTCCACAAATTATACCCACCCCGTTCCACAAATAATACCCACCCCGTTCCACAAATTATACCCACCCCGTTCCACAAATTATACCCACCCCGTTCCACAAATTATACCCACCCAGTTCCACAAATTATACCCACCCCGTTCCACAAATTATACCCACCCCGTTCCACAAATTATACCCACCCCGTTCCACAAATTATACCTACCCCGTTCCACAAATTATACCCACCCCGTTCCACAAATTATACCCACCCCGTTCCACAAATTATACCCACCCCGTTCCACAAATTATACCCACCCCGTTCCACAAATTATACCCACCCCGTTCCACAAATTATACCCTACCCCGTTCCACAAATTATACCCACCCAGTTCCACAAATTATACCCACCCCGTTCCACAAATTATACCCACCCCGTTCCACAAATTATACCTACCCCGTTCCACAAATTATACCCACCCCGTTCCACAAATTATACCCACCCCGTTCCACAAATTATATCCACCCCGTTCCACAAATTATACACACCCCGTTCCACAAATTATACCCACCCCGTTCCCCAAATTATACCTACCCCGTTCCACAAATTATACCCACCCCGTTCCACAAATTATACCCACCCAGTTCCACAAATTATACCCACCCCGTTCCACAAATTATACCTACCCCGTTCCACAAATTATACCCACCCCGTTCCACAAATTATACCCACCCAGTTCCACAAATTATACCCACCCCGTTCCACAAATTATACCCACCCCGTTCCACAAATTATACCCACCCCGTTCTACAAATTATACCCACCCCGTTCCACAAATTATACCCACCCCGTTCCACAAATTATACCTACCCCGTTCCACAAATTATACCCACCCCGTTCCACAAATTATACCCACCCCGTTCCACAAATTATACCCACCCAGACACAGTTGCCTAATTTAGTGGATTTGTATTTTTAAATAATGTGAACACACACTAGCCTACAGCCATAACTATAAAAACAGAGACGTTACTATTTCTGTCGGCCTTGAACACACACTAGCCTACAGCCATAACTATAAAAACAGAGACGTTACTATTTCTGTCGGCCTTGAACACACACTAGCCTACAGCCATAACTATAAAAACAGAGACGTTACTATTTCTGTCGGCCTTGAACACACACTAGCCTACAGCCATAACTATAAAAACAGAGACGTTACTATTTCTGTCGGCCTTGAACACACACTAGCCTACAGCCATAACTATAAAAACAGAGACGTTACTATTTCTGTCGGCCTTGAACACACACGACACTTCAGTTAATTCACTTTGGTTTACACATGCCACATCTTTAAAACCACACACTGTGTGCATGGTCTTGATTGTTTAACAAGTTGACTTTATTAGGCTTATAAACTCTGAAACGTGCCAAACGTGCGTCCAGTGACAGCAAGTAGACACATTTGCGAAACGTGCGCACTTGTTGCTCGTTAATGAGTGTAGTTGATAAGGAATTTTTACTCACCGCATTGTCCGCAGTGTTCATGCACTGTCGAATGGTACTGATTTTGCGCTTCTAAAGCATTGAACAGGCTACACTTCGATACATCCACAAGTGAAAGTTTAACTGAAGACAAAATAGCCCAAGGAACACTCACAAGCACGGATCGCAAAGGAAAAATGTCAACTTCCTGATTTCATCAAACCAAACACTTCCAGCCTGTGATGCTGCCTACCACGCTGTCTGTCTCATAACCCGGAAATGGGAATCGCCTACTGTACAGTGACTGTATGCTACTGTCCCAGTTGCATTAGTTCTGCTAAATCTATGGATGAAGCAATTTACTGCATTTCTACGTCATTTTTCAACTCTAAAATACTATTTTGGAGAACAGCTAAAACTAATACAAATGACCCCAGGCATTAATTATCATTACTATTTGTAATGAACTATTTGAACTATTTGTTTTTAAAGTCTGTGGAACTGCGTGTAGGTTATAATGTCAACCACTACTCAACCTCATCATGAATTGACTAAATTACGTGTGGAACCGCGCAAATAGTCAACATGAAATAGATGCAAAATAGATGCATAATACACGCTATCAAGTCACAACAATCCCATCTTCAAATGCGGACATCAAGTTGAAAGCAACCAGTGCATAAAACAGCTGACCACTAACACAAACTACGCCAGATAAATCCTACACAGGCATTGAAATAAAAGGTATAGTAGCCTACATCAGGCCTACAATCGACAAGGACGCATGAAGACAAAAAACTCGACCAAAGAAAGACGAAAATCACGAAATACAAAAGGAAAATCTACACATGACTTTTTAAAGTGAGTTAAGGCCGTGCCCGTGATTCAGAACCGGTGAATGGACGGCGTCTCTGTACAGGTAGGCTTAGTGGAGCTCCGTGACATGGTGCTGAATGGACAGCGCCTCTGTCTATTAGCCAACAATACATACTGATCAAAAATATAAAAGCAACATGCAACAATTTATAAGATTTTACTGAGTTACAGTTCATATAAGGAAATCAGTCAATTGAAATAAATTCACTTGGCCCTCATTTATGGATTTCACATGACTGGGAATACAGATATGCATCTGTTGGTCACATATACCTTAAAAAAGGTAAGGGAGTGGATCAGAAAAGCAATCAGTATCTGATGTGACCACCATTTGCCTAATGCAGCGCAACACATCTCCTTTGCATAGAGTCGAATAGGCTGTTGATTGTGGCCTATGGAATGTTGTCCCACTCGTCTTCAATGGCTGAGCAAAGTTGCTGGATATTGGCTGGAACTGGAACATGCTGTCATACACTTTGATCCAGAGCATCCCAAACATGCTCAATGGGTGACATGTCTGGTGAGTATGCAGGCCATGGAAGAACTGGGACATTTTCAGCTTCCAGGAATTGTGTACAGATCCTTGTGACATGGGGCCGTGCATTATCATGCTGAAACATGAGGTGATGGCAGCGGATGAATGGCACGACAATGGGCCTCAGAATCTTGTCACGGAATATCTGTACATTCAAATTGCCATCGATAAATTGTAATTGTGTTCGTTGTCCCGTATCTTATTCTTGCCCATGCCATAACCCCACCGCCACCATGGGGCACTCTGTTCACAACGTTGACATCAGCAAATTGCTCGCCCACACAATGCCATACACATGGTCTGTGGTTGTGAGGCCAGTTGGATGTACTGCAAAAATCTCTAAAACAATGTTGAAGGCGGCTTATGGTAGAGAAATGAACATTCAATTATCTGGCAACAGCTCTGGTGGACAATGTTGCAGTCAGCATGCGAATTGCACACTCCCTCCAAATTTGAGATATCTGTGGCATTGTGTTGTGTGACAAAACTGCACATTTTAGAGTGGCCTTTTATTGTCCCCAGCACAAGGTGCAGCTGTGTAATGATCATGCGGTTGAATCAGATTCTTGATATGCCACACCTGTCAGGTGGATGGATTATCTTGGCAAAGGAGAAATGCTCACTAACAGTGATGTAAACAAATTGTGCACCAAATTTGAGAGAAATAAGCTTTTTGTTCAGTGTAATTATTGTTTTTGTTCAGTGTAATTATTGTTTTTGTGGGCAGTTAGACTTTTTGGGGGCACAGTTAGGTAGCCTGCAATGCTTATGAAAATCACAACTTGTACGCAGATCTTTAGAAATGGTAGGATCAATTGAAAATTGGCACTCCACATGAAAAGGTCTGCCAATCTCCTGCTATAGGCTATATGAAGCCACCCTTGTGCATACAGGGTACTATGACAGTGTCAGTGTCTCATGCGCTTCCTGTCTGAATTATTCGCCAGGGAAGGGAAACATTCTGCGAATATTGAAGCATTGTATCAACAAGGTGGCTCTGAGAATATTTAAACATTGTATCAACGAACGAGGCTGTTCGGAGAATATTAAAACATTTTATATAAGCAAGACGGCATCGAGAATATTGATTGCAACATAGCAGCCTACAAAAGGGGCGGCTCGCACATTTCCCCCGGGCCAGCTTGTCTCTCTCTGTCTGATATTATTGCAGTAGTGGCACTGTCTGTGTAGTTAGTAAAGAAACAGCCCTACATCTACACTATAGCTAAATAACTTACCAATATTTAATGACGTTTTGATTGAGGGAGATGGACAAGCAAGACGGACAGAGAGAGAAAGGTGGAAATGCATTATACCAGAGACAGGTAGGCTACAGATAGGAATTAGAGATGCAGGCAGAGCAGGATGATGAAATAGGTCTACAGCAAGAAAAGTCAACAATTGTTATTGTATTTCAAGCCAAGAACATATGTATTTTTGGGAAATGCTCTAAATAACAAGTTGTTCAGTTGGGTTTATTTTCATACTAATTAATACATGAAACCAAAATTGCTCTAGCCTACTGGGTAAATGAATGAAAATATCAATTAGGCCTACAGCTATCACAGCCTATATTCTTCTAGCAATAAAATAACTTTTGGTTTCAAATGGTCATCAAAAAGGCTATCAGATTACAACAAAGCTTACAAGGCCGAGTTCAAAATGCTGACATCAAATTCAAATGAATCAGCTCACTGCCTTAACGGCTGACTGGCAAAGCAAACTGGCACGGTCTCTGGTTTCTGAAAGTGATACAAACGGACTGACTGGCAAAGGAACCTGCCACTGTGGTCAATCCGATGTCTGCATTGGCCGTGCAGCATTTAAGCTGATATGGCCTCTGCAGAAGTCAGGGCATTCATACTGCGGAGCAAATCAAATCAAACTTTATTTGTCACATGCGCCGAATACAACAAGTGTAGACTTTACCGTAAAATGCTTACTTACAAGCCCTTAACCAACAGTGCAGTGGTCCTAAAGCCAGCCAATAGTGTCATGCAAAACCTGTGTGTGTGAGAGAGTGAATGAGAGAGAGAGTTATCAGTCAAACTAGTTTAAAGCATTTCTGCTATTTTTTATTTTACAAGTCAGTTAAGAACAAATTCTTATTTTCAATGACAGCCTAGGAACAGTGGGTTAACTGCCTTGTTCAGGGGCAGAATGACAGCTTTATACCTTGTCAGCTTGGGGACTAGATCTTGCAACCTTTCGGTTACTAGTTCAACACTCTAACCACTAGGCTACCTGCTGCCCACGATAAGATAAGACATGAAATAAAATGTTTTACTAACGTATGATGGGGGTCCCTGGGTTGCCAGTTTACCTGGGAGGGGGTCCCTGGTCAGGAAAAGGTTGAAGACCCTTGATCTCAGCCTATGTGTTTAATTTCCTTTCGGTTACTGGTCCAACGCTCTAACCACAAGGCTACGCTGCAACTGCCGCTTTGATAACTTTGTCTAGGAAAATGTACATATTTCATTCTGTATTTTAGGTTTGCTTGATGATAATTCTGAACTGTCAATAAATGTGGTATATTTTGCCTTGGACTGTAATGGCATTTGATATAGCAGCACTCAATTACTTAATGACAAGGTTGAGATATGTGTTCTAAAAGGAACTAAGAATGGATAGACAGACAGAATCCTTCATTTAAAAAAATAAATACTTTCCCTTTTTAACTAGCAGTTGCTGGTAACCATATTCCAAGAAACTGCTTTTCTCCAAGAGGTGTTACAATCTTATATGTATGACATGAAGATCCAAACAAATCACAAACACATTCCATTTTCTTTTATTTAAAATTTGTATTTAAATATCCATATAAAAATGAAAGACTAGCATATGAAACATCAACAGAATTACTTGTTTCCTTTCCAGAATTACTTGTTTGTTATACATTGTAACATCTCACATATGGTGCATATTGTGACGACAAGGAATGGTTTACCTCCCATTTGAGACATTATTGGAGTACAAATGACTTGTATTTTCAACATAATGGCAGTTTCAGTAGCATTGTTATACCATTAAAAACAGCAATAGGACACAAGCCCCATGAATTACCTTATTGAATTAGACTCCGGTTTCCCAGACACAGATTAAAAGCCTAGTGCTTGGATTAAACACAAATCTCAAATGAGAATCTCCATTGAAATGTTGTTTTAGTTTAGGAAACCAGCCCCATATGTATTGCAAAGAAATACATTCCATCAAACCATTTGCAAAACCTCCTACATTTAGTTCAATAAAACCACAAAGCATACAAAAATCAGGGGTATTGTCACCCAAGGCACAACAACATGTTAATAACAGTACTCAGGAGTCAAGACTAGTGCTGCAAAATTCTGTTAACTTTCAGAAAAATCCCAGGTTTTCCAGCAATCCCTGAATCCGACCAGTATTTCTGTGAAACCTGGGAATTTTGGTAAAGTTAGCTAAATGTTGCCACCCTGGTGAAGACCTTATAGATGAGTAAAGTCATACAACTCTGAAAGATATTGTACACAGATCCAAATGCAACACAGTGTAAAGTGTTTAAAAGTGTTAGAATGCCAGTTAAGGTCTGCTAGTACAGTACTAGACCTATATATTGTTATTGTAGTGGATTAAAAACATGTCTTTCTTCTGGGCATTAGAAAGTAAAAAAAATAAATAAATAGAGGTAAATATTACCTCGTTTGGAAAGGGAATCAAAATTCATTCCAACATTTGAAAAGGGAGAAAATGCTCCTCAAAATGAGAGAGGAACATTCATATCAGAAAACCCCAAAATAAGAAACAAATTAAAAAAATTTAAATAAAATTATTCCTCATATTCATCTCTGTACATGAGACCCACATAGATATACATTAGCATAGGCATAAACCGGGCTGCGTTCAGGGTAGGCAAACGTTGTGGAAAGTTTCAGATAGAAATGCTATGACTAGTGCTGATGTGGTGATTCCTTATTCTACAAATCAGAGAGGCATGTTTTTTCTACATAATATATTTTTATCTGAATGTTCCACAATGTTGTGCTCTGCCAAAACACGGCCCACGTTCTACTATGGGACTGGTGACAAAGAAGGTCCAAAATTGTACACCACATCTGTTGGCGGGCATTAGTGAAGCTCTGAAGTGCTGTGGTATTGTAAAGGGCTGGGGTGTATTCATAGTGTAGCGAACCGTAGCAATTTCTATTGGACAAATTGAGATAGGTCCCTCCCATTTCATCCCGTTTGCTTCCAATTGGTTCCTATGAATACACCCCTGGAACAATAGAGCTGTGGGAGGGTCTGAAACTCTAATAGGGTTTGGCTATGTTCCAATTCACTTCCAGATTGGCCAACTCTCCTTGTCTCCTTTAATTTGCCAAGGAAAGAAAGCCACTTCAAGCCACTGCAGTGTCCCAACACCCTTCGATGGCGTCCTTTCCTTGGCTTTTTCACCTTATGACTTTGACTGATAGGTGAAATAGGCATTGAATAGGATTTGAGCACAACACTCGGACAAATCAAACTCTTTATGACCAAAGGTGATAAAGGAAAGGAGACAAGAAGATGAAGAAAGGAAGAGGCTTCAGAGTGTTGGGACACAGCCTGAGTTGATGACAGAGTAGTGCTGGGCTCCAGCAGTGGTTTGTGGTCTCTCCTGTGTCCCTCACAGCGTCTCAGTCAGTTTGATGGTCACAGCTTTTACCTCAGAGTACTCTGCCAATGCATACTCACCCCTGAGGAATCAAAATACAAAGGTTAATAAATACAAATTAATTTGTATTGTTCTAATCATTCACATTGTGTTAAAAATGTGCAAAAGTGTAACGTTAGGGTAAACAAACTAGTAAACCCTTTCATAACACATAGTGTTGAAGAAAAGTGACTCTTACAGCTCTCGTCCATTGCCTGACATTTTGTATCCTCCAAATGGTGCCTGGGCATGGAGGGCATTATAGCAGTTTACCCTGAGAGAGAGAGAGAGGCAGAGAGAGAGAGACAGTGAGAAAGAGAAAGAGCGCGCGAGAGAGAGAGACACAGACAGAGAGAGAGAGAGAGAGAGAGAGAGAGAGAGAGAGAGAGAGAGAGAGAGAGAGAGAGACAGTGAGAAAGAGAAAGAGCGCGCGAGAGAGAGAGACACAGACAGAGAGAGAGAGAGAGAGAGAGAGAGAGACAGTGAGAAAGAGAAAGAGCGCGCGAGAGAGAGAGACACAGACAGAGAGAGAGAGAGAGAGAGAGAGAGAGAGACAGTGAGAAAGAGAAAGAGTGCGCGAGAGAGAGAGAGAGAGAGAGAGAGAGGAGAACAAGCAGAGTAATGTATTTGTTTTCAGTTCCATCCCAGAATTCACCAGAGAAGCGATAGCATGTCATACCCATCCAGTGTCATAACCTTAATTTGTACAATCCTAATGTGGCCCAAACCTCATGTTCTGATGGTCCTACCCTCCTGCCATAACATAAACGTTCAGACTGAGGTCTATGATCACTCGGGAAACCCTGTTGGTTTAAGGACAGTACAGATTACAGTGCAGATCTCTTCATTCTTCTCTCCCACTCCTTGTCCTCCTCTCACTGCCACACAGAGGAGCTTCGTCTGGGATGCCTACCTATCTACCTGGCTCTATCTTGTGGCCACAAGGTGCAGCTACAGCTGTGTTCTCACATGAAGAGGTATAAGTAGGGGATACAGAGTCAGAGTGAATAGGGAGTACAGTGGTAAAATGCTAATAGAAGTTGTACTGTAGAAAGTAGTAGTTAGCAGCACATGGAGTAAATTAATAATAAAGTAGTAATGGTACTTGTACTAGTAAGTAAGGAGTAGTGGTTGGCTTTGGGCCAATGGTAACAGTAGTAATAGTAGTGGTAGCAGTAATATTATTATTACTATTAGTATTATTATTATTATTAGTAGTAGTAGTAGTAGTAGTAGTAGTGGTAGTAGTAGTGAGCTTTATTTCAATAGTCTCTGCAGGAAAGAGGACTAACCATAGAGAATGATAGAGGCCTCTAGTGGCCTAAAGGCTGTATTAGCATGGGAAGCACCATTGAGGGCTTCCACCACTTTAATGTAGTCAACTGGTTGGGACTTCCAACTTCATTGGCTGATCCCTCCTGGTGACCCCGTTGGAGTCATGTCCAACTGGGTCATCAGCCAATCGGGAAGAACCAAATTGACTACTTTAAAATGAAGATAGCCTCAATGGCGCTGCCCATGCTGTCACAGACGCTATAATGGGACAGATACAAAGATGAGTGCTCTATCTATCTCTATGGGACTAACCTACAGTATTTATAGGAACTTGTCAGGCATTGCTAATCAATCACTAGCATCCAGTTCTCATCCTTACACTATTTTGGATATTAGTACTAGTATTGAATGGTTAGGATGGGAATAGTAGTAGCTAATAGTTGTTGCTGTAGTCATATGTAGTGATACTACCATGGTACCATTGTTCAGGAGTTAACAGTAACCTACCAGACGGTGCCAGTCTCCAGGGTGGCAGACACAGAGAGAGCCCGGTCCAGATTGCGTGTGAACACGGCAGAAGCCAAGCCATACTCCGTACTGTTGGCTCTCTCTATGGCCTCCTGCTGGCTCTTGAAGCGGAATATACACTGGACCGGGCCGAAGATCTGGATGGGGTCATGGAGAAGATTACACGCCCTGTTGAAATGCATCTTTCCTACCGCCCTCCTTTGAAGTAATCCCTGATGTGACATGGCTGGTAATTGGTAATTGCTTACACCTATCAGTTTGTTGGATCAGTGATTACCTCAAGGAGGAGAGACAGGTATGTTTGTTATGTATCCAAACAGGCCATGGTCAGCAGGACAAGGATAAAGCAAAGCCTCACAGGCCACAGATGTCAGTTCAACGCCCAATTTGGATTGACTTGGATTTGATGAATAATGTGAAGAAAATGTTTTATTAAAAAATGCAATGACTTCACTGTTGAACCCTGTCAATGTGTCCAAATAAATGTCTGTAAGATCAATCAGTACCAATCAGAATAGCCTTGGGTCATATTAATAATAATAAAAAACAAGCGTTTGTTATTTGACAGGTTCAGGTTCCTCCCTGTGTCAGTTCATTTTCTTCCGTTTGGTGTCTAGTGAATACAACCCATAGAGATATGTAGAGGACGTAACATTGCATCTGCCATATTATGGCGTCTGTGGGGGCATGGGTAGTGCCATTGAGGCCATCTCCATTTTTAAGTAGTACATTTTCTTCCTCTACTAATTTGATGAGTTGGTAAACAAACTAAAAGGCTGCATACTTCAAATCCAATCAAATCAAACTTTATTTGTCAAATGCGCTGAATACAACAAGTGTAGACCTTACCGTGAAATGCTTACTTACAAGCCCTCAACCAACAGCGCAGTTCAAGAATAGTTAAGAAAATATTTACCAAATAGACTAAAGTAAAAAATAATAATAAAAAGTAACACAATAAGAATAACAATAATGAGGCTATAAATAGCACAATTGGTTGGGAGAATGTAAAACGTCAGCCATGTTCTTCGGCGCCATCTTTTCACCTGCAGTGTGTTGTTTGAACAGGTATAAAGCCAAGGTTGGCAATGTACTGCCACCTATAGTAATGGAATGTTTGTTCACGATTATAATTCATTTACTGATCCCTCCTGATGACCTGGATGGAATTATGTGATCATTCCTTAACCCATAGGAAGTCCCCCCTAATTGACTACTTAAAAATGGTGAAAGTCCTCAATGGCGCTGCCCATGCTAAAACGGCTTTTGGCCACTAGAGTCCTATCTATTTCTATGATATGATCCTGCTTTACCATGACCATAGACTTGGATAGACAGCTCTAATACCACAAAGCCAGTTTTAGCATGGGCAGATCCATTGAGCACTTTTACCATTTTAAAGTAGTCAACTGGATGGACCTTTCTATGGGTTAAGGAAGGATTGCAGAATTCTATTCAGGTCAGCAGGAGGGATCAGCCAATGAATGGCAGGTGTCATTAAATCACCAACCTTGGCTTTATGCCTGTTTAGAAAACACACTCCAGGTGGCAGGATACACACTTTCAGTTTGTCTATCGACTCATAGAAGAAGAACATGAATAAATTGACTACTTTCGATTGGAGAAAGATCTACATGGCGCTGGCCATGCTGTCACAGAAGCCATTATGCCACAGATGTAAAGAAGCGCCCTCCATCCATCTCCATGACTATGACCTTGTTTGAACCATAGATATACCATTGTCTGAACCTGCACTTCAACCACACCACCAGAAGATGGCAGTGGTATACAACAAAACTGCCTGGAGCAGTGGTGGCGTTCTCATTTTTATGAATGAAATCACTGTAAAGCCAACATCAGAAAGCCCTAGCTCTGGGTAGAAGTTCCCCGTAGACACAGATCACAGATCTAGGATCAGCTTTCCTTCCTCCAATCACAGAACAAAGACACAGTAGGCGGCCATTACGATGCAGAAAAGTTCAGTTTACTATTTACAGGTATTATATACAGAGAACAGAATGATCTGCCTGTGGTATATTTAAGCAATACGGCCAGAGGGAGTGTGGTATATATACCACGGCTAAGGGCTGTTCTTACACACGACGCAACGCGAAGTGCCTGGATACAGCCCTTAGTTGTGGTATATTGGCCATATACCACAAACCCCCGAGGTGCCTTATTGCTATTATAAACTGCTTAACAATGTAATCAGAGCAGTAAAAATAAATATTTTGTCATACCCGTGGTATACGGTCTGATATACAGTACCACGGCTGTCAATCAGCATTCAGGATTCAAACCACCCAGTTTATAATGAATATCAGGACAGGTTTTGACTGTTAGAGTCTTCTTCAGGCAGCGTTGTGGTGGACGAATGCATCATCCCCAATCCTAACCTTAACCATCTGACAAGAAAATCACAAAACTGACCATAGATCAGCATTTGGATCTCTCACCTCTTCCTTGGCGATGCGCATATGGTCCTTGACATGGGAGAATACGGTGGGCTGGATGTAGAGGCCTGTGTCATCCATGGCCACTCCCCCACACTCCAGTTTGGCTCCCTCCTTCTTCCCGCTGTCAATCAACTCCAGTATCTTATCAAACTGCTTCTGGTCAATCTGGAGGAACAGGGGAAGATAGGAGATGAGGGAGGGAGGGAGGGAGGGAGGGAGGAGGAGAGGAGAGCGGGAGGGAGGAGAGTGGGAGGGAGAGAGAGAGAGGAGATGAGAAGATGAGAGAGGGAGGGAGGGAGGGAGGGAGGGAGGAGGAGAGGAGAGAGGGAGGGAGGAGAGTGGGAGGGAGAGAGAGAGGAGATGAGAGAGGGAGGGAGGGAGAGAGAGAGAGAGATGAGGGAGGGAGTTGGAGGCAGGCAGGGTGATGTCATTACACAAAAGGTAAAGTAATGGCTATAAAGGGAGTATTCGTTTACACACATCCAAAGCTGGCACAGGAGCAAAAGAAAGAAAGAACAGCTAGAAAAATAATGGGAGGTTTTCTGCTCCCACCACAAGAGATCTTTAGTGAACCTATACTGATAGCCTACATTGATAGCCAACAGCGTAATGGAAACTACGTTTCTGTCAGAAAAGACCTGAAGGATTCGTTCTGTAACTGTCCCACATCTTCTCATGCTGTCAGCTGTAGACTAAAAGTAAAAGACTGAATCCTAATTTGTTGCCTGCACGGTTAACTTGAGATAATATTTGATTGACTTCACTGCATGACTTACATGAATATCTGAGTTAAGCACACAGCTCTCAAGTTACAGATGTAGGATCTTCATTTGATCACTTTTTTGTTACTGAGAATTTTCGTGCACTGCAGAAAATGCAAACCTTTGGAGTTTTTAAAAGGCTTCTAAAGTTTGTAATTTCCACTTAGAAATGTCAGACTTGATTTGCCCTAACGAAAAATGTATCAATCCCCTACAAAAATGTCCATTAACCAAATCCACATAATAATTCACATTTCTTGTTGCTGCAGGAAAACTGTCTCAAATGAAGATCCTACATCTGTAGGATTTGTTCCAAAGTTGGGAACTGATCTAATCGTGAATAATTGCCAAAGACTCCAACCACCTAAGCCATAGATTGTTCACTCTGCTACCATCCGGCAAACGATACCCGAGCATCGGCTCTCGGACCAACAGGCTCCAAGGCAGCTTCTACCCCAAAACCATAACACTGCTGAAAAGCCAGACTGCTAAATAGTCAACTAACGGTTCCCAAACTATCTGCACTGACTCTGTCTTTCACTGACCCTATGCACACTCCCTAGACTATATATACACACCGTACACACACTCACTAGACTATATATACACACACCGTATACACACTCACTAGACTATATATACACACCGTATACACACTCACTAGACTATATATACACACCGTATAAACACTCACTAGACTATATATACACACACCGTATACACACTCACTAGACTATATATACACACCGTATAAACACTCACTAGACTATATATACACACACCGTATACACACTCACTAGACTATATACACACACCATATACACACTTACTAGACTATATATATATACACACTCACTAGACTATATATACACACCGTATACACACTCACTAGACTATATACACACACCGTATACACACTCACTAGACTATATATACACACCGTATACACACTCACTAGACTATATATACACACCGTATACACACACACTCAATACACTATATACACACACCGTATACACTCTCACTAGACTATATACACACACCGTATACACACTCACTAGACTATATACACACCGTATAAACACTCACTAGACTATATATACACACCGTATACACACTCACTACACTATATACACACACCGTATACACACTCACTAGACTATATACACACACCGTATACACACTCACTAGACTATATACACACACCATATAAACACTCACTACACTATATACACACACCATATACACACTCTCACTAGACTATATACACACCGTATAAACACTCACTACACTATATACACACACCGTATACACACTCACTACACTATATATACATACCGTATACACACTCACTAGACTATATACACACACCGTATACACACTCACTACACTATATATACACACACCGTATAAACACTCACTAGACTATATATACACACACCATATACACACTCACTAGACTATATACACACACCGTATACACACTCACTACACTATATATACACTAGACTATATACACACACTCACTAGACTATATATACACACCGCATACACACTCACTAGACTATATATATATACACACTCACTAGACTATATATACACACCACATACACACTCACTAGACTATATATATACTGTATTATTGACTGTATGTTTGTTTTACTCCATGTGTAACTCTGTGTTGTTGTATGTGTCGAACTGCTTTGCTTTATCTTGGCCAGGTCGCAATTGTAAATGAGAACTTGTTCTCAACTTGTCTACCTGGTTAAATAAAGGTGAAATAAATAAAAAAATAAAACATACATACACACTCACTAGACTATATATACACTCTCACTAGACTATATATTTACACTCACTAGACTATATACACACACTGTATACACACTCACTAGACTATATATACACACACCATATACACACTCACTAGACTATATATACACACACCGTATACACACTCACTAGACTATATATATACACACCGTATACACACTCACTAGACTATATATACACACACCGTATACACACTCACTAGACTATATATACACACACCGTATACACACTCACTAGACTATATATACACACACCGTATACACACTCACTAGACTATATATAAACACACCGTATACACACTCACTAGACTATATATACATACACCGTATACACACTCACTAGACTATATATACACTCTCACTAGACTATATATACACACACCGTATACACACTCACTAGACTATATATACACACCGTATACACACTCACTAGACTATATATACACACTCACTTGACTATATATACACACACCGTATACACACTCACTAGACTATATATACACACCGTATACACACTCACTAGACTATATATACACACTCACTAGACTATATATACACACACCGTATACACACTCACTAGACTATATATACACACCGTATACACACTCACTAGACTATATATACACACTCACTAGACTATATATACACACACCGTATACACACTCACTAGACTATATATACACACCGTATACACACTCACTAGACTATATATACACACTCACTAGACTATATATACACACACCGTATACACACTCACTAAACTATATATACACACCGTATACACACTCACTAGACTATATACACACACCATATACACACTCACTAGACTATATATACACACTCACTAGACTATATATACACACCGTATACACACTCACTAGACTATATATACACTCTCACTAGACTATATACACACACCATATACACACTCACTAGACTATATATACACTCTCACTAGACTATATACACACACCATATACACACTCACTAGACTATATATACACTCTCACTAGACTATATACACACACCATATACACACTCACTAGATTATATATACACACCGTATACACACTCACTAGAATATATACACACACCATATACACACTCACTAGACTATATATACACTCTCACTAGACTATATATACACACCACATACACACTCACTAGACTATATATACACACCGTAAACACACTCACTAGACTATATATACACACACCATAAACACACTCACTAGACTATATACACACACCGTAAACACATTCACTAGACTTTATATAAACACCATATATACACTCATTCACACCACAGCGTCACTCCCACACAAATCCCTCACACATTCACATCCTTGTACATAGCTCCACATTGATCTGGTACTGGTACTCCCTGTATATAGCTCCACATTGATCTGGTACTGGTACTCCCTGTATATAGCTCCACATTGATCTGGTACTGTTACTCCCTGTATATAGCTCCACGTTGATCTGGTACTGGTACTCCCTGTATATAGCTCCACATTGATCTGGTACTGTTACTCCCTGTATATAGCTCCACCGTGATCTGGTACTGCTACTCCCTGTATATAGCTCCACATTCATCTGGTACTGGTACTCCCTGTATATAGCTCCACATTGATCTGGTACTGGTACTCCCTGTATATAGCTCCACATTGATCTGGTACTGGTACTCCCTGTATATAGCTCCACGTTGATCTGGTACTGGTACTCCCTGTATATAGCTCCACATTGATCTGGTACTGTTACTCCCTGTATATAGCTCCACCGTGATCTGGTACTGGTACTCCCTGTATATAGCTCCACATTCATCTGGTACTGGTACTCCCTGTATATAGCTCCACATTGATCTGGTACTGGTACTCCCTGTATATAGCTCCACAGTGATCTGGTACTGGTACTTCCTGTATATAGCTCCACATTGATTTGGTACTGGTACTCCCTGTATATAGCCTCACATTGATCTGGTACTGGTACTCCCTGTATATAGCTCCACATTGATCTGGTACTGGTACTCCCTGTATATAGCCTCACATTGATCTGGTACTGGTACTCCCTGTATATAGCCTCACATTGATCTGGTACTGGTACTCCCTGTATATAGCTCCACATTGATCTGGTACTGGTACTCCCTGTATATAGCTCCACATTGATCTGGTACTGGTACTCCCTGTATAAAGCTCCACATTGATCTGGTACTGGTACTCCCTGTATATAGCCTCACATTGATCTGGTACTGGTACTCCCTGTATATAGCTCCACATTGATCTGGTACTGGTACTCCCTGTATATAGCTCCACATTGATCTGGTACTGGTACTCCCTGTATATAGCTCCACATTGATCTGGTACTGGTACTCCCTGTATATAGCTCCACATTGATTTGGTACTGGTACTCCCTGTATATAGCTCCACATTGATCTGGTACTGGTACTCCCTGTATATAGCTCCACATTGATCTGGTACTTCCTGTATATAGCTCCACATTGATCTGGTACTGGTACTCCCTGTAAATAGCCTCACATTGATCTGGTACTGGTACTCCCTGTATATAGCCTCACATTGATCTGGTACTGGTACTCCCTGTATATAGCTCCACATTGATCTGGTACTGGTACTCCTTGTATATAGCTCCACATTGATCTGGTACTGGTACTCCCTGTATATAGCCTCACATTGATCTGGTACTGGTACCCCCTGTATATAGCCTCACATTGATCTGGTACTGGTACTCCCTGTATATAGCCTCACATTGATCTGGTACTGGTACTCCCTGTACATAGCTCCACATTGATCTGGTACTGGTACTTCCTGTATATAGCCTCACATTGATCTGGTACTGGTACTCCCTGTATATAGCTCCACATTGATCTGGTACTGGTACTCCCTTTATATAGCCTCACATTGATCTGGTACTGGTACTCCCTGTATATAGCTCCACATTGATCTGGTACTGGTACTTCCTGTATATACCCTCACATTGATCTGGTACTGGTACTTCCTGTATATAGCTCCACATTGATCTGGTACTGGTACTCCCTGTATATAGCTCCACATTGATCTGGTACTGGTACTCCCTGTATATAGCTCCACCGTGATCTGGTACTGGTACTCCCTGTATATAGCCTCACATTGATCTGGTACTGGTACTTCCTGTATATAGCCTCACATTGATCTGGTACTGGTACTTCCTGTATATAGCTCCACATTGATCTGGTACTGGTACTTCCTGTATATAGCCTCACATTGATCTGGTACTGGTACTTCCTGTATATAGCCTCACATTGATCTGGTACTGGTACTTCCTGTATATAGCTCCACATTGATCTGGTACTGGTACTTCCTGTATATAGCTCCATTCTTGTGTATTGTATTGTATTCCTCTAGTGTTACTATTTTATTTTGTATTATTATTTTTAAGCTCTGCATCACTGTAAAGTCTATACCAGTTGTATTCAGCACGTGTGATAAATACATTTGAATACTGTATACTGTCTGTTGCCCCATATTTGAGCATTTTGCTGTAAGTTGACATATTTGAGATGCTTTTCTACCGGCAGTATCACAGACACAATGACTAGGGGTTGTGGAGTTTGGACGGCTTGCTCTGTATCAGTGGAGACTTTCTGACAAACTGTGTCTGCTCTGCTATCCAAACACCTGTCTGAGAGGCGCCAGAAGAAAATAAAGAAAAGAGAGGGAGAGAGGAGGAGAGAAAAGAGAAGGGGAGAGGAGGAGAGAAAAGAGAAGGGGAGAGGAGGAGTGAAAAGAGAAGGGGAGAGGAGGAGAGAAAAGAGAAGGGGAGAGGAGGAGAAAGAGAAGGGGAGAGGAGGAGAGAAAAGAGAAGGGGAGAGGAGGAGTGAAAAGAGAAGGGGAGAGGAGGAGAGAAAAGAGAAGGGGAGAGGAGGAGTGAAAAGAGAAGGGGAGAGGAGGAGAGAAAAGAGAAGGGGAGAGGAGAAAAGAGAAGGGGAGAGGAGGAGAGAAAAGAGAAGGGGAGAGGAGGAGTGAAAAGAGAAGGGGAGAGGAGGAGAGAAAAGAGAAGGGGAGAGGAGGAGTGAAAAGAGAAGGGGAGAGGAGGAGAGAAAAGAGAAGGGGAGAGGAGGAGAGAAAAGAGAAGGGGAGAGGAGGAGTGAAAAGAGAAGGGGAGAGGAGGAGAGAAAAGAGAAGGGGAGAGGAGGAGTGAAAAAGAGAAGGGGAGAGGAGGAGAGAAAAGAGAAGGGAGAGGAGGAGTTGAAAAGAGAAGGGGAGAGGAGGAGAGAAAAGAGAAGGGGAGAGGAGGGAGTGAAAAGAGAAGGGGAGAGGAGGAGAGAAAAGAGAAGGGGAGAGGAGGAGAGAAAAGAGAAGGGGAGAGGAGGAGAGAAAAGAGAAGGGGAGAGGAGGAGAGAAGAGACACCTGTGGTCCGTGTGATGTACGTGGGTCCAGGGGGTCTCCTATGACGATACTCTTGGCACTCTCGACGCTGCGGCGTACAAACTCCTCATAGATCTGTTCCTCCACGAAGACACGCGACGCGGCCGTGCAGCACTGGCCCTGGTTGAAGAAGGCTCCCTTTTGGGTCTCCTCCACTGCCAACTGCACTGTTAGTGAACATAGGAGAGATGTTGATGAAGGCTGTCGCCAAATGCCTTAGAGTCCCTCAGAGTAATAACATAACAATTGGCCACATCTTCCCTGAGGGCAAGATTTGGCATGATAAAGACATCATTTTCTGGTTGTAAACTTGGTTTCTGGTCGTATAGACGTCAGATAACAAGATTAGAACCAGGTAAATATGTATTTTTCTGGTCACAAACACATTTAAAAGAAACCCTGTCACTTTACAGCTTGTATACAACCTGACCACGACGTCTTCAGAGACGTCGTAAAGACATCATTGCAACCAGTTTTGCCCGCTGGGTTATCATGTTATATTATTGATATTTTGTATAGGCTAGGAGCCACGATGACACAATGTCCGTCACGATAACGAAATAGTTGAAGCTCGCATCCGCTACAAGTCCATGGTGCTTGCCTACGGAGCTGTGAGGGGAACGGCACCTCCGTACCTTCAGGCTCTGATCAGGCCCTACACCCAAACAAGGGCACTGCGTTCATCCACCTCTGGCCTGCTCGCCTCCCTACCTCTGAGGAAGCACAGCTCCCGCTCAGCCCAGTCAAAACTGTTCGCTGCTCTGGCACCCCAATGGTGGAACAAGCTCCCTCACGACGCCAGGACAGCGGAGTCAATCACCACCTTCCGGAGACACCTGAAACCCCACCTCTTTAAGGAATACCTGGGATAGGATAAAGTAATCCTTCTACCCCCCCCCCCCCCGAAAGATTTAGATGCACTATTGTAAAGTGGCTGTTCCACTGGATATCTTAAGGTGAATGCACCAATTTGTAAGTCGCTCTGGATAAGAGCGTCTGCTAAATGACTTAAATGTAAATGATAACCATCACACAGTTCGCAATCAGTCTCGATCTCTATTGCTTACAGGCACACTGTTGATCACACACACTGTGTCAAAGGCCTTTCCTCTGCGCCAAGCAGAGCTGCTGTCTTTGTTCTCCCTCTCTGCCTTGTTGGTTTAGTAGAGAGACAGAAACCACATCACTTACAGTCTGAGTCAGCAAAGACAATGCAGGGGTTCTTCCCACCCAGCTCCAGGGTCACTCTTTTCAGATTACTCTTTGCTGCGGCCTCTTTGATCAACTGGCCTACCTGGGGAGACAAACAGGGTGGGGACGGATCACAGGGGGAAGTCATATAACAATGTGTCATATGGCACATTCAGTTCAAACAAATACTTTTTAAAAATGTATATTGGGATTTGATAGGGCACGAGGGACTGGTATTGGTGAGACAGATTGTTAATGAAAGCATGTACTGCATGCCGAAATGAGAGAGATACCAACATTTTTAAACAAGTGTCAAATAAATGTGACATTTATTATAAAACCCTCAGTATATTTCTGAACATTTAGTGTGTTTCTTTTACAATCCTGTACCCCACTTAGCTTTGAAAAATCATTTATTTTCAGCCTTGGGTTCAAATAGTATTTGTTTCCTTTGGATACTTTAGCTGCATTTGATTGAGCTCGTCTGGCACAAAAGTGCAAACCCCGCCCATCTGACACTCCAGGCAGACTACTTGAAAGAAAAATACTACTTGAACCCATGTCTGTTCATTTGGGAACAGATAGTGAACAGTTACAAAAAAACACAATACTCCAACCAGTTGCCCCGTTGCTTCCAGCATTATGTATACTTCCAAACATGCACGTACCTTTGTAGAACCCGTGAACGCCACTTTGTCGATGCCCATGTGGCTAGCAATGGCTGCGCCTGCTGTGGGGCCGAACCCTGGCACGATGTTCACCACTCCGGGGGGGAAACCGGCCTATCATGGCAACCCGACGACGAATGTTAGTGATCAGAACCATGTGCAAGGGAATAAGGTACGCTACTCACTACTTCTTAACCCAGTCAACATGGATGAGTTAAAGATGCATTACACTTTTAAAACCCATGTTGTGGGACATGGTTTCACCTTAACATTAGGCTACTCTTAAGGTCTGGAAATATAGGACAAACTTTCATTTATGAGTGAAATGTCCCTTTAAGGAGCACAGTGTGTGAGTATGAGAGAGTTACTCTGGGAATTTCACCAGGTGCTTTTTATTTTATATATATATAATAAATAAGTATTTTTTTCTATTCAATTTCCATTGTCGTCTTTGATTGGCTGAACAACTCTCATATACCCAATGATTAGAAGCAGAACTCTGGTCTTTCCCTTTAAAAATCATTACTGTCGACATGATAAAAGCAAACTGGTCTAATCACATAAGACCAGGGCTTCTCTCTGGGTATAAAACAGCCTGGGATCATTTGGACTAATGGCCGGTAAGAGAAGCCAAATAGGTTTGAAACCAAATGTCTCATAACCTGCGAGGCACTACTACAGTCTCATTTCATACTGTACACACACACACAAAGGCATGCACTGACAAACACACACACACACGCACGCACGCACGCACGCACGCACGCACGCACGCACGCACACACACACACACACACACACACACACACACACACTGTATTTGTGGGGTAATCCCCTGCCTTTGATGTAGGATCTACGCTGAAGACCTTGATATTTGTTCTCCTGAGCCCCAACATGAGGAGCAGAGTAAAGGGAAAGATCAAGATGTTTGTAATATAGAAGAGGAGAGGAGGGGGAGGAGAGGAGAGGAGGGGGAGGAGAGGAGGGGGAGGAGAGGAGGAGAGGAGAGGAGAGAAAAGAAAAGATGAGAGGATTGGGGAGAGAAGAGGAGAGGGAGGGGAGGGGAGGAAAAGGACAGGACAGAAGAGGAGAAGCGAGGATGAGGAGAGATGAGATGAGAGGATAGGGGAGAGAAGAGGAGAGGGAGGGAGGGGAGGAAAAGGACAGGACAGAAGAGGAGAGGAGAGGAGAGGAGAGAGGGGGAGAGGAAGGAGAGGAGACGAGAAGGGAGGAGAGGGGAGAGGATTGGAGGGATAGAGGAGAGGAGAGATAGAGGGGAGGAAAGGAGAGGAGAGCAGGGGAGGGGAGAGGATAGGAGAGATAGAGGAGAGGAGAGATAGAAGGGAGGAAAGGAGAGGAGAGCAGGGGAGGGGAGGGGAGGGGAGAGGAGATATAGAGGAGAGGAGAGCTAGAGGGGAGGAGAGGAGAGGAGAGGAGGAGGAAAGATGAGAGGATTGGGGAGAGAAGAGGAGAGGGAGGGGAGGGGAGGAAAAGGACAGGACAGGACAGGACAGAAGAGGAGAGGAGAGGATGAGGAGAGATGAGAGGATAGGGGAGAGAAGAGGAGAGGGAGGGAGGGGAGGGGAGGTGAGGTGAGGTGAGGAGAGGAGAGGAGAGGAGAGGAGAGAGGGGGAGAGGAAGGAGAGGAGACGAGAAGGGAGGAAAGGGGAGAGGATTGGAGGGATAGAGGAGAGGAGAGATAGAGGGGAGGAGAGGAGAGCAGGGGAGGGGAGGGGAGAGGAGATACAGAGGAGAGGAGCGCTAGAGGGGAGGAAAGGAGAGGAGAGCAGGGGAGGGGAGAGGAGAGATAGAGGAGAGATAGAGGAGAGCAGGGGAGGGGAGGGGAGAGGAGAGGAGAGATAGAGGGGAGGAAAGGAGAGGAGAGCAGGGGAGGGGAGGGGAGAGGAGAGATAGAGGGGAGGAAAGGAGAGGAGAGCAGGGGAGGGGAGAGGAGAGGAGAAGGGTCTATAGTTTGACCTCAGGTGAGTCTCCTGGTCAACAGACGTAATAGTCAATGTGTCCTGAGGAGGACCAATGGATTGCCTGTTGTTTTTCTGTCCCGTTATAAAGGATAGTTGCATATAATATCTCTCTTCATTGCAATGCAGTATTCTCCAAATCCGATCACGGAGAGCTACAGAGAGTGCAGGCTTTACTTCCAATCCAACACGGACACACCTGACTGTTCCAAATAATCAACCAATCTAACACTGACACACCTGACTGTTCCAAATAATCAACCAATCCAACACTGACACACCTGACTGTTCCAAATAATCAACCAATCTAACACTGACACACCTGACTGTTCCAAATAATCAACCAATCTAACACTGACACACCTGACTGTTCCAAATAATCAACCAATCTAACACTGACACACCTGACTGTTCCAAATAATCAACCAATCCAACACTGACACACCTGACTGTTCCAAACAATCAACCAATCCAACACTGACACACCTGACTGTTCCAAATAATCAACCAATCTAACACTGACACACCTGACTGTTCCAAACAATCAACCAATCCAACACTGGCACACCTGACCATTCCAAATAATCAACCAATCACAGCCCCTTCAGTCTGCACCATGCTCACCCAGTATAGCGCTTCAGCAACGGAGTTGGAGGCCCCTGTTGTTCCTAAAAGTTTCTCTCACCTCTTTGATGAGAGATCCTAGGTGCAGGGCTGTGAGAGGGGTCTGCTCAGCTGGCTTGATGACCACAGTATTACCACAGCACAGCGCCGGGGCCACCTTCCACATGAACATCAGCAGGGGGAAGTTCCACTAGGAGACACAAAACAAGTGTATATTTGACAGGCAGGTTGAAAACTTAATTAAAGGGATAGTTCACTCAAAAACGATCTTTTAGTATTTTCTTCATTAGTCCAGTGTTAATATGATCCCTTTATTTGTTGCATGTCAGCAGCCAAGTTTTCAAGATATAGCTCTTTCAGTATAGAGATGTACTGTGATGATTTGATTAGAGAGCAAATCAAGACCGCTGTGCTGTCATCCTATAAAGTGATGATTCAAACAATCTGCCTCGAAAACCTCTCTTCTCTCTGCCCTATTATTTTCCCTACAGAGAACTTAATGAAATAAATGAACAAATAACCAGACCCTCAAACACAAATTAGACAGCAAACGCGTGTAAGAATCCTAATGTTTACTGTTTAAGCATTGTTAACTTTTACAATGCTTTGGATACAGCCGCCACAATTAGGGATTTTTTGGGATATGTAACCCAAAATACAAGCTTCCTGTTTTTCCTAAGCGATGACTCATGGTCTGCGTGAGTGCCAGTGGTGCTTTTAGTAATTACACGACGTCCTTCAGTATAAATTTCATTTTGATGATATAATCTCCCATGTCGAACAACAGCCTGCTTGTTCCTTTGTTGCCGGAGCAACATAAGAAGTTATATACTTATGCTAGCAGAGAAAGCCCATCGGCCGCATTCAGTCAGTCAAAATGTAGGAATAGAAATGATACCCCAGTCTGGTCTAGACTCTAGTGAACACGATGCAATGTGATAGCCTTTACTCTAACCTACATGGACCACTATACCACCCCAAGCTTTCTGACAATGTTAGAATCAAAAAGGAAATATGGATGTGTTTTTGGATCTGCAAGGGTGCATCCTAAATGACACCCTATTTGCCATATAGTGGGGGTCCTTGGTCATAAGTAGTGCCCTATATAGGGAGCCTGGTGCCATTTGGGACGTAGCCTTAATGTATAGTTGTAAACAGTCATGTTCCTGTAACGGTACACTCCAGTTGGATTAAGAGAGAGAAGGCTTTGTGAAGAAAGGTAGAGATTAGGATTAGATTTCCAGTACATGTCCAGGATTTCATTTCACCCTCAGATGGAGTTGAAGTTGGAATCTTAGGTAAAATGCAGTTTACTGCGACCACTTACAAATATTATTTTTAAAGACCAATCCAAACTCAAAGCTTAATTTTTGTATCATTCAAAATAAAGTTGCATTTACCTCAAAATGCACTTTCAAGAAAGATGTTACCTGAGAATAACAATTTACTCTAATGCATTCCAAATGGCACCCTATTCCCTATATAGTGCACTACAGCCTATAGTGCTCAGTCAAATGTAGTGCACTATAGCCTATAGTGCTCAGTCAAAAGTAGTGCACTACAGCCTATAGTGCTCAGTCAAAAGTAGTGCACTACAGCCTATAATGCTCAGTCAAAAGTAGTGCACTACAGCCTATAGTGCTCAGTCAAATGTAGTGCACTACAGTCTATAATGCTCAGTCAAAAGTAGTGCACTACAGCCTATAGTGGTAAGTCAAAAGTAGTGCACTACAGCCTATAGTGGTCAGTCAAATGTAGTGCACTACAGCCTATAGTGCTCAGTCAAATGTAGTGCACTACAGCCTATAGTGGTCAGTCAAAAAGTAGTGCACTATGTAGGTACTAGGGTGCCATTTGGGGCGCAACCTGATTGAACTATCTGGTTATTGCTGCAGCTCTACTGATCTATGACTGTCAACACGCATGCTAAGAGTTATATTTCTGTATGTGCCAGGGACACGTAATGCCCTTGGTGCTGAGGCACACAACAATATGGTTTTTGGGGTGACAGCCCTGACAGTAAAAAGCATGATGAACGGCTCTTGTGTTTGGCACAGAAACAAACACACACACACACACACACACACACACACACACACACTCACGATAACATCCTCCCTTGTCTCTAGAATAAAGGAGAGTATTGGTGCGTCCATCACTATCGTAAATGTCCAACAGTCTGCTGTACTGTAGGCCTGTACTGTATCTGTGTCCCATGGTTATCGTCTGTGGGGATTCTGTTACAGTGAAGGTAAACTCACTGCACTGTACACCTCTGGTCGTTGGGTGGGTGTGTACGCATGCATCTTTCAGTCAATGTAGGTCAAATTGACCACTTCTATTTGCCAAGTCATTGTGTTTAGCTGTTGTACAGCAGTAGCATGTGTTTAGTACTTGTTCACACCCTGCCAGCAGATTCTACATGTATTATTATTACAGACACAAACACAAAACACTGGTCTGACTTACTGGGATGATGGCTCCACACACACCTATGGGCTCATGTCTGGTGAAACACATAAACGTGTCATCTGGAAAACAACAACACAACAACAAGAGACTCATTATCAATCTCTCTCCACTCCAAATGACATATTACTTCAGGTTTAGAGTCTGTTTGAATGTGGCATCCTTTCCCATTTATTTAGTTTACAGTCTGTTTGAATGTGGCATCCTTTCCCATTTATTTAGTTTACAGTCTGTTTGAATGTGGCATCCTTTCCCATTTATTTAGTTTACAGTCTGTTTAAATGTGGCATCCTTTCTCATTTATTTCGTTTACAGTCTGTTTGAATGTGGCATCCTTTCCCATTTATTTAGTTTACAGTCTGTTTAAATGTGGCATCCTTTCTCATTTATTTAGTTTACAGTCTGTTTGAATGTGGCATCCTTTCCCATTTATTTAGTTTATAGTCTGTTTGAATGTGGCATCCTTTCTCATTTATTTAGTTTACAGTCTGTTTAAATGTGGCATCCTTTCTCATTTATTTAGTTTACAGTCTGTTTAAATGTGGTATCCTTTCCCATTTATTTAGTTTACAGTCTGTTTAAATGTGGCCTCCTTTCTCATTTATTTAGTTTACAGTCTGTTTAAATGTGGTATCCTTTCCCATTTATTTAGTTTACAGTCTGTTTAAATGTGGCATCCTTTCCCATTTATTTAGTTTACAGTCTGTTTGAATGTGGCATCCTTTCCCATTTATTTAGTTTACAGTCTGTTTGAATGTGGCATCCTTTCCCATTTATTTAGTTTACAGTCTGTTTGAATGTGGCATCCTTTCTCATTTATTTAGTTTACAGTCTGTTTGAATGTGGCATCCTTTCCCATTTATTTAGTTTACAGTCTGTTTAAATGTGGCATCCTTTCTCATTTATTTAGTTTACAGTCTGTTTAAATGTGGCATCCTTTCTCATGTATTAAGTTTAAAGTCTGTTTAAATGTGGCATCCTTTCCCATTTATTTAGTTTACAGTCTGTTAAAATGTGGCATCCTTTCCCATTTATTTAGTTTAAAGTCTGTTTAAATGTGGCATCCTTTCTCGTTTATTTAGTTTAAAGTCTGTTTAAATGTGGCATCCTTTCCCATTTATTTAGTTTACAGTCTGTTTAAATGTGGCATCCTTTCTCGTTTATTTAGTTTAAAGTCTGTTTAAATGTGGCATTCTTTCCCATTTATGTAGTTTAAAGTCTGTTTAAATGTGGTATCCTTTCTCATTTATTTAGTTTACAGTCTGTTTAAATGTGGCATCCTTTCCCATTTATTTAGTTTAAAGTCTGTTTAAATGTGGCATCCTTTCCCATTTATTTAGTTTACAGTCTGTTTAAATGTGGCATCCTTTCTCGTTTATTTAGTTTAAAGTCTGTTTAAATGTGGCATCCTTTCCCATTTATTTAGTTTACAGTCTGTTTAAATGTGGCATCCTTTCCCATTTATTTAGTTTAAAGTCTGTTTAAATGTGGCATCCTTTCTCGTTTATTTAGTTTAAAGTCTGTTTAAATGGGGCATCCTTTCCCATTTATTTAGTTTAAAGTCTGTTTAAATGTGGCATCCTTTCCCATTTATTTAGTTTACAGTCTGTTTAAATGTGGCATCCTTTCTCATTTATTTAGTTTACAGTCTGTTTGAATGTGGCATCCTTTCCCATTTATTTAGTTTATAGTCTGTTTGAATGTGGCATCCTTTCTCATTTATTTAGTTTACAGTCTGTTTAAATGTGGCATCCTTTCTCATTTATTTAGTTTACAGTCTGTTTAAATGTGGTATCCTTTCCCATTTATTTAGTTTACAGTCTGTTTAAATGTGGCCTCCTTTCTCATTTATTTAGTTTACAGTCTGTTTAAATGTGGTATCCTTTCCCATTTATTTAGTTTACAGTCTGTTTAAATGTGGCATCCTTTCCCATTTATTTAGTTTACAGTCTGTTTGAATGTGGCATCCTTTCCCATTTATTTAGTTTACAGTCTGTTTGAATGTGGCATCCTTTCCCATTTATTTAGTTTACAGTCTGTTTGAATGTGGCATCCTTTCTCATTTATTTAGTTTACAGTCTGTTTGAATGTGGCATCCTTTCACATTTATTTAGTTTACAGTCTGTTTAAATGTGGCATCCTTTCTCATTTATTTAGTTTACAGTCTGTTTAAATGTGGCATCCTTTCTCATGTATTAAGTTTAAAGTCTGTTTAAATGTGGCATCCTTTCCCATTTATTTAGTTTACAGTCTGTTAAAATGTGGCATCCTTTCCCATTTATTTAGTTTAAAGTCTGTTTAAATGTGGCATCCTTTCTCGTTTATTTAGTTTAAAGTCTGTTTAAATGTGGCATCCTTTCCCATTTATTTAGTTTACAGTCTGTTTAAATGTGGCATCCTTTCTCGTTTATTTAGTTTAAAGTCTGTTTAAATGTGGTATCCTTTCCCATTTATTTAGTTTACAGTCTGTTTAAATGTGGCCTCCTTTCTCATTTATTTAGTTTACAGTCTGTTTAAATGTGGTATCCTTTCCCATTTATTTAGTTTACAGTCTGTTTAAATGTGGCATCCTTTCCCATTTATTTAGTTTACAGTCTGTTTGAATGTGGCATCCTTTCCCATTTATTTAGTTTACAGTCTGTTTGAATGTGGCATCCTTTCCCATTTATTTAGTTTACAGTCTGTTTGAATGTGGCATCCTTTCTCATTTATTTAGTTTACAGTCTGTTTGAATGTGGCATCCTTTCCCATTTATTTAGTTTACAGTCTGTTTAAATGTGGCATCCTTTCTCATTTATTTAGTTTACAGTCTGTTTAAATGTGGCATCCTTTCTCATGTATTAAGTTTAAAGTCTGTTTAAATGTGGCATCCTTTCCCATTTATTTAGTTTACAGTCTGTTAAAATGTGGCATCCTTTCCCATTTATTTAGTTTAAAGTCTGTTTAAATGTGGCATCCTTTCTCGTTTATTTAGTTTAAAGTCTGTTTAAATGTGGCATCCTTTCCCATTTATTTAGTTTACAGTCTGTTTAAATGTGGCATCCTTTCTCGTTTATTTAGTTTAAAGTCTGTTTAAATGTGGCATTCTTTCCCATTTATGTAGTTTAAAGTCTGTTTAAATGTGGTATCCTTTCTCATTTATTTAGTTTACAGTCTGTTTAAATGTGGCATCCTTTCCCATTTATTTAGTTTAAAGTCTGTTTAAATGTGGCATCCTTTCCCATTTATTTAGTTTACAGTCTGTTTAAATGTGGCATCCTTTCTCGTTTATTTAGTTTAAAGTCTGTTTAAATGTGGCATCCTTTCTCATTTATTTAGTTTACAGTCTGTTTAAATGTGGCATCCTTTCTCATGTATTAAGTTTAAAGTCTGTTTAAATGTGGCATCCTTTCCCATTTATTTAGTTTACAGTCTGTTAAAATGTGGCATCCTTTCCCATTTATTTAGTTTAAAGTCTGTTTAAATGTGGCATCCTTTCTCGTTTATTTAGTTTAAAGTCTGTTTAAATGTGGCATCCTTTCCCATTTATTTAGTTTACAGTCTGTTTAAATGTGGCATCCTTTCTCGTTTATTTAGTTTAAAGTCTGTTTAAATGTGGCATTCTTTCCCATTTATGTAGTTTAAAGTCTGTTTAAATGTGGTATCCTTTCTCATTTATTTAGTTTACAGTCTGTTTAAATGTGGCATCCTTTCCCATTTATTTAGTTTAAAGTCTGTTTAAATGTGGCATCCTTTCCCATTTATTTAGTTTACAGTCTGTTTAAATGTGGCATCCTTTCTCGTTTATTTAGTTTAAAGTCTGTTTAAATGTGGCATCCTTTCCCATTTATTTAGTTTACAGTCTGTTTAAATGTGGCATCCTTTCCCATTTATTTAGTTTAAAGTCTGTTTAAATGTGGCATCCTTTCTCGTTTATTTAGTTTAAAGTCTGTTTAAATGGGGCATCCTTTCCCATTTATTTAGTTTAAAGTCTGTTTAAATGTGGCATCCTTTCTCATTTATTTAGTTTATAGTCTGTTTAAATGTGGCATCCTTTCCCATTTATTTAGTTTACAGTCTGTTTAAATGTGGCATCCTTTCCCATTTATTTAGTTTACAGTCTGTTTAAATGTGGCATCCTTTCTCATTTATTTAGTTTAAAGTCTGTTTAAATGTGGCATCCTTTCTCATTTATTTAGTTTAAAGTCTGTTTAAATGTGGCATCCTTTCTCATTTATTTAGTTTACAGTCTGTTTAAATGTCGCATCCTTTCCCATTTATTTAGTTTAAAGTCTGTTTAAATGTGGCATCCTTTCCCATTTATTTAGTTTAAAGTATGTTTAAATGTGGCATCCTTTCCCATTTATTTAGTTTACAGTCTGTTTAAATGTGGCATCCTTTCCCATTTATTTACTTTAAAGTCTGTTTAAATGTGGCATCCTTTCCCATTTATTTAGTTTAAAGTCTGTTTAAATGTGGCATCCTTTCCCATTTATTTTGCTACATCAACCATTTGCATTTTCGAAATGATGGTGAAAAATATCCTTATTAAAGTCTCCATATAAACGGGGAGCACACAGTCATGTTCCTCCTCTGCCCGTCCTAAAAGTCCCTGTGCCTTGCTACTCACATGGCTGAAAGTCCTGTTTAATAGAAGGAAATAGAGCGGGCAGATACAGAGACCCCAATAACCAGACTATTAAGCCTATTGTTTGGAGTGAAATGTCACCCTTGACCTTCTTGGAATGGAGGGGCAATTAAAAGCGTCCCCCATCTCTAACCCTCCCCCCCTCCATTTAATTGCTGCAATGTCCCACCCTCCTCTTTCTCTGTAGTAGTCAACTGGCTTTTTAGGGTAAATACAGTTGAACTATAAATAAGTTAAGTTGGAATGTTTATGCGATAGACTTGACCTTAAACTACTCTGTTCAGCAGAATGTACTTACTTGGGGTGTTGTGGGTACTAAAGGTTTGTTAAAACCCTGCACAAACAACTGTGGTTACGACCTGTTAGTGTGCCATGTTGCACATGCGTTGCAGCAATTGTTCCACCAATAGTCTACTGTGGTGCAACCAAACTTTTTAGTGCCCTCAACTCTAACAGCACAACTCTTAAGGTAGTCCGACATAAAACAAAGACAGGAAACTGTCTATTATAAAAATACATGTATAATACTGCACAGTAACATGAATTTACACCAACACAAGACATTCCAAAATCCTTTTTCACTACTGTACCACAGTATCTGTGCAACTAAGGTCCACCCTTCTGACATAGCAACTAGCGGGAACAACTTACTCACTCCAATGCTGCCTTAATGACACCCTATTCCCGATATAGTGCTCTACTTTTGGCACCTTTCTTCCTTCCGTGACATTTTGCATGATCCCCCTCCACCTCCACACACGGACATGTCAAAAGCCCAGCTGATAGCCTAGATAACGGGTTCAATCTGATAGTCTCACTCCGGGACTCTGTCCTTG
This sequence comes from Salmo trutta, assembly GCF_901001165.1. Taxonomy (NCBI): domain Eukaryota; kingdom Metazoa; phylum Chordata; class Actinopteri; order Salmoniformes; family Salmonidae; genus Salmo; species Salmo trutta. The sequence goes on from NC_042985.1 coordinate 8,827,354, forward strand.
TCTTGTTTCTGCTATTGATGTATGTGGTGATTACAGCCAGACAGACTCCTACACACCCAGGATCCATTATCTCCCTGTGTCCTGGGTGAGCCGACTCATCCCACACTTTACAGCTTATCAAAGGTTCCATTTCCATAGACATGGGATGTACAGTAGAGTACAGGGAATTAGACTGTGTCCCAAATGGCACCCTATTTCCTATGTAGTGTACTACTTTTGAGCAGTGCACCTTTGCTTTTTTAGACCCAGAGTGTTTTTTTTGTGTGTTTTTTTTAAGGAGAGAGGAATTCCAAACTCCTTTGGTATTTGTATTATTTTCATGACAGGTTAGGAGTAGAGAGACAGAGTAGAGAGAGCAGAAACCAGCAGCCCCATCTCAGGGGGTATTATATGGTTCTAAAGGTGAGAGTGTTTCCTGCTCAACCAGACTCCAGGCCAAGGCCCAGAGCTGTTCTTAGTCATCAAGTTGTTCCTGACAGGTAGAGGAGTGACTTATACAGACTATTATACCAGGGGATAGTCACCTTAGTCTGGGAGTTGTTCCTGACAGGTAGAGGAGTGACTGTATACAGACTATTATACCAGGGGATAGTCACCTTAGTCTGGGAGTAGTTCCTGACAGGTATAGGAGTGACTGTATACAGACTATTATACCAGGGGATAGTCACCTTAGTCTGGGAGTTGTTCCTGACAGGTAGAGGAGTGACTGTATACAGACTATTATACCAGGGGATAGTCACCTTAGTCTGGGAGTTGTTCCTGACAGGTAGAGGAGTGACTTATACAGACTATTATACCAGGGGATAGTCACCTTAGTCTGGGAGTTGTTCCTGACAGGTAGAGGAGTGACTTATACAGACTATTATACCAGGGGATAGTCACCTTAGTCTGGGAGTTGTTCATGACAGGTAGAGGAGTGACTGTATACAGACTATTATACCAGGGGATAGTCACCTTAGTCTGGGAGTTGTTCCTGACAGGTAGAGGAGTGACTTATACAGACTATTATACCAGGGGATAGTCACCTTAGTCTGGGAGTTGTTCCTGACAGGTAGAGGAGTGACTTATACAGACTATTATACCAGGGGATAGTCACCTTAGTCTGGGAGTTGTTCCTGACAGGTAGAGGAGTGACTGTATACAGACTATTATACCAGGGGATAGTCACCTTAGTCTGGGAGTTGTTCCTGACAGGTAGAGGAGCGACTGTATACAGACTATTATACCAGGGGATAGTCACCTTAGTCTGGGAGTTGTTCCTGACAGGTAGAGGAGTGACTGTATACAGACTATTATACCAGGGGATAGTCACCTTAGTCTGGGAGTTGTTCCTGACAGGTAGAGGAGTGACTTATACAGACTATTATACCACGGGATAGTCACCTTAGTCTGGGAGTTGTTCCTGACAGGTAGAGGAGTGACTTATACAGACTATTATACCAGGGGATAGTCACCTTAGTCTGGGAGTTGTTCCTGACAGGTAGAGGAGTGACTTATACAGACTATTATACCAGGGGATAGTCACCTTAGTCTGGGAGTTGTTCCTGACAGGTAGAGGAGTGACTTATACAGACTATTATACCAGGGGATAGTCACCTTAGTCTGGGAGTTGTTCCTGACAGGTAGAGGAGTGACTGTATACAGACTATTATACCAGGGGATAGTCACCTTAGTCTGGGAGTTGTTCCTGACAGGTAGAGGAGTGACTGTATACAGACTATTATACCAGGGGATAGTCACCTTAGTCTGGGAGTTGTTCCTGACAGGTAGAGGAGTGACTTATACAGACTATTATACCAGGGGATAGTCACCTTAGTCTGGGAGTTGTTCCTGACAGGTAGAGGAGTGACTTATACAGACTATTATACCAGGGGATAGTCATCTTAGTCTGGGAGTTGCTACTGACAGAGGCTGATAGAGGAGAGGGCCTTGCAGATATCTACAAAAGGAAAATAATGATCTAAGTCAGTGACTTGCTCCGGATACAGAGAGCGGTAAGAGGATAAAGGAGAGGAGACAGAAGAGACGAGAGAACAGAGGAGAGAGTAGAGCAGAGAGGAGAGGAGAGGAGATACGAGGAGAGAGAGAGAGAGAGAGAGAGAGGAGAGAGAGAGAGAGAGAGAGGAGAGAGAGGAGAGAGGAGAGAGAGGAGAGAAGAGAGGAGAAAGGGGAGAGAAGAGAGAAGAGAGGAGACCCAAACAAGGGCACTGCGTTCATCCACCTCTGGCCTGCTCGCCTCCCTACCTCTGAGGAAGCACAGTTCCCGCTCAGCCCAGTCAAAACTGTTCGCTGCTCTGGCACCCCAATGGTGGAACAAGCTCCCTCACGACGCCAGGACAGCGGAGTCAATCACCACCTTCCGGAGACACCTGAAACCCCACCTCTTTAAGGAATACCTGAGATAGGATAAAGTAATCCTTCTACCCCCCCCCTAAAAGATTTAGATGCACTATTGTAAAGTGGTTGATCCACTGGATATCATAAGGTGAATGCACCAATTTGTAAGTCGCTCTGGATAAGAGCGTCTGCTAAATGACTTAAATGTAATGTAAAAATGTAAAGGAGAGAGGAGAGAAGAGAGGAGAGAGTAGAGCGGAGAGGAGAGGAGAGGAGAGGAGAGGAGAGGAGAGGAGAGAGAGAGAGAGAGAGAGAGAGAGAAGAGAGGAGAAAGGGGAGAGAAGAGAGAAGAGAGGAGAGAAGAGAGGAGAGAAGAGAAGAGAGGAGTGAGGAGAGAAGAGAAGAGAGGAGAGAAGAGAGGAGAGAGGAGAGGAGAGGAGAGAGGGGGCTAGCTCAGAGGCGTTGATCAGGCACTGATCTGGAGTGTCTGATTCTCAGCTAATCCCGACACAGACTGTTGCACCTCGCTGATTACCATCAGCCCCCTCTTCCTCTTCCTTTGTCCTCGCCAGCCTTTCGTCTCTCAACTGCCCCATTGGAATCTAATCAGGAGGAAAGAGGGAAGCCTGTTTTGTCTATCTGACGTCCTGCCGTGGCAGCCGAGGATGGTTTTTGACACTGCAATAGGGGGAAGTATTAAGAGGACGGACGAGATGCCACCCAGGGCTGCGGACAATTGATGGATTGGCTGAGTGACTCGACCGCTAATTAACTTGTTTCTTGACGACTGGGCGGAACCAGTGGGCTAATCATATAGTGGACAGAAAGTCTATGTGAGCCATTACGCCACAAAGGAGAGAGACAAGGGATTGTTGCGAAACAGCTTGATCAGATTGACATGTCATGGACCTTTTTGGGAAATACTTTAATAAAAGCTGGCTGTTATAATGCATTATTACCTGTGATAAGCATATAATAACACTGTTTGGAAATCTTGTTGTATTATAAATGTATGAAATGGTAATAACTGGATCATTACGAGATGATAATGAGACGTTATAAGGGGTCGTTAGCCTACGTGCTTTTAACAGATCATAATGCACCTGTAGGTGAAAGTAATAGCCTGGCAATCTAAAAGGTTTTAAAGCAGCACAGAGACACTTACCTACAGGCATGGTTTTGCCATGTATCTTGTCGGCCCAACCGGCATAGTATCTAAGGGTTTTGATGCTGCCGTCCAGATCAATGAAGAAAGAATGTAGGAATGGCTTCCCAGTGTCTATAGTCTCCATAGTCTGTAAAAGAGAATCAGAAACATTGAGCATAGTGCATTAAGGCCACATTAATGCAGGCTATCCTAACTTCTGGGAAACCTGAGGCAGAATCATCTCAATAGGAGGAAAAAAGATCTGTTGTGGAACAAAAAATAAATAATAATATATGTTCTCAAAAATCTATTTTGAGAGTTTCTGTCATCTTTTACTCAGTCGGCTGCAAGCGCAGCACCATCAACCCCTTGGCTGCTACAAAACAATGTTTTATGCCCTCGACGTGCGCCAAGAAGTGAATATGCTGTGGGAGTTCATGGGTTCAGAAAGAAAAGTAATAATGCTAATAATTATAATGCTGATAGGAGGCTGAGCAGAGGCCAGGGTCTCTGCTCAGGGTACGGCATGGCTGCCATCGCTAGCACGGTTGTCTCTCTGTGTAGCCAAGGCTGCTGTGAGCTGGAACATTAGATGACCAGAAAATACAACAGATCCATCTGAATCTGAATGTCATATCAAATGTTTTTCAAATCTAGATGAACAATCATTTCTATAGAGCAGAGGGGTGGACAGAAACCTTGACAAAAGCAATCCATGACATTGTGCATTTGACAGTATTTCAAAAAGTGACTGTACGTAAGTTACTAAACTCTTTGACGGACACAAGCTGCTTGAAACCACTAAGCCGAATGTGTTGGGGAAGAGAAAAATATTGTATGGTGAGACCCACTGTCAAACATGATTTGTACACTTATATGGTGCTATGATACTCAAGTTCTTTAATTGACTGTCTCATGCCAAGTGGGACACAAGTCAAGTGTTTACTAAAAACCTGGGTCAAATACATACGTCAAATACTTTAAAATAAGCCTACTTGAAAGTATTTGAGGTGCGCTTGATTTACCTTGGGGTTTGGGAGAACCAATAGAGAATGATAGAGGACTTTGTATCAGTCCTACTATGGCATCTGTGAGTGCACTGGCATCTCCATTTTGAAGTAGTCAATTTTGTTCCAGTACTTCTTCTATGAGTTGTTAAACAAACTGAAAGGGTGCATACTGCCACCTGGAGTGTGTTGTCTGAACAGGTATAAAGTCAAGGCTGGCGATTTACTGCCACCTGCAGTTATGGAATGTTTGCTTACGAGTATAGTTCATTAGCTGATCCCTCCTGATGACCCTGATGGAATTATGTGATCCTTGTGAATTACACTGACGAAGGCTTAGGAAGGCCGAAATGTTTGTCTATCTACCTACCCCCGAATTAACAAAATACTATAAAGAAACCTTGAATCTCCTTTTTGAGTGCGGACCAGCTACATCCATTTGTGCTCCTTCCTTAACCCATTGGAATTCCCACCGAGTTGGCTACTTCAAAATGGTGAAAGGCCTCAATGACACTGCCAATGCTAAATCAGACTTTTGGGCACTTGAGTCCTCTATCTATCTCTATGGGAGAACCAGATCAAGTGCAGCACCAACAATGACATATGTAGGCTATCTGACCAATAAGATCTAATTTAACCCAATGCAAATGGGCAGATAATGAGAGACGAAGCACTGCCACAGAGCTAGAACACCAATAGATTTATCCTGTATCCTTTCTTTGAGCTAAACGCTAAATCTGGTCTTTATTTCCCCCACAAACAGAACAGGGGTTAGCATAATTAGCGATACCCCAGCACAAGCAGCCCTCCCAGAGCATGTTTTCAATTAGCAGCCACATGCGATCCCATAATATGACTTCACTCTCATCTGTAATGTTTCATTTACAAATCTGACTCCTAATGCAATCTGGAAACTCGATTGAAAAGGCATTGGAACATGTGAGAAGGCATTGGAACTTGGCTTGGATCACTGTCTAAAATAATCCAAGGTGGCCCAACTCAAGATCCTTTAGTAACTACAGTAGTTCCACAGCCTTTTTGAGTTGACTCAACTTTTTGGAGAAGTGGCGGCAGGTAGCCTTGTGTTTTACTTATTTTCCACCATAATTTGCAAATAAATTCATAAAAAATCCTACAATGTGATTTTCTGGATTTTTTTCTCATTTTGTCTGTCATAGTTGAAGTGTACCTATGATGAAAATTACAGGCCTCTCTCATCTTTTTAAGTGGGAGAACTTGCACAATTGGTGGCTGACTAAATACTTTTTTGTCCCACTGTACTACCATGTCCCGTTCAAAGGCACCTACCACCATGTCCCATTCAAAGGCACCTACCACCATGTCCCGTTCAAAGGCACCTACTACCATGTCCCGTTCAAAGGCACCTACTACCATGTCCCGTTCAAAGGCGCCTACCACCATGTCCCGTTCAAAGGCACCTACCACCATGTCCCGTTCAAAGGCACCTACCACCATGTCCCGTTCAAAGGCACCTACCACCATGTCCCGTTCAAAGGCACCTACTACCATGTCCCGTTCAAAGGCACCTACTACCATGTCCCGTTCAAAGGCACCTACCACCATGTCCCGTTCAAAGGCACCTACCACCATGTCCCGTTCAAAGGCACCTACTACCATGTCCCGTTCAAAGGCACCTACCACCATGTCCCGTTCAAAGGCACCTACCACCATGTCCCGTTCAAAGGCACCTACTACCATGTCCCGTTCAAAGGCACCTACTACCATGTCCCGTTCAAAGGCGCCTAAATCTTGTGTCTTGCCCATTCACCCTCTGAATGGCACACAATCACAACCCATGTCTCAATTGTCTCAAGGCTTAAAACTTCTTTAACCTGTGTCCCCCTTCATCTACACTGATTGAAGTGGATTTAACAAGTGACATCAATAAGGGATCACACCGTAGCTTTCACCTGGATTCACTTGGTCAGTCTATGTCAATCAACTTAAAAATATGTTTTTGATAGATGTTTTGTATGTACATTATTTGATTATTGACAAAAGGCTGTTATATTTTTTTAGGTTAAATTAATACTACACTCCAAAACTATATTTTGGTATTTTGTCATTAGTCCACTGTCAATACAATTCCATGTCAGTTAAACTTTTTCCCAATTACGGTCTTCTCTTGTAACACACACAGGCCTAATGTCACACAGACACTCACCAACAATATTAGAATGAATGTCAAGGTTGTGTGGGGATTATATAGCAACGAGTGTAGAACTGAAAAATATATATTACTCGAATCGCGACATAGCAGCTTGGAAAAGATTTTCAATCACAGATCATGCACCTTCAGCGTCTGGTGCATTGCGCTGCTGCTGTCAATTCTCTCTGGACACCCAAACTAGATGATAGGCTACCTTCACAACGCAGGTGACAGATGTCAAGTTGACCAATAGGCTGCTAGTTGTAGCCTTCTACAGTCTAGAGACAAATAATGTTAATAGGCCGTTATATCCACAACTTACCGCTAGCAGTGCCCGGTCCCTCTCCATCAGGTCAGCGAGCTTGTGCAGGAGTCGCCCCCGGCTTGACACATCCATCCTTCGCCACGGCGAGCCCCTCTGGCTGGCCGCCCTGGCAGCCTTTACAGCCTTGTCCACATCTGCCTGCAGGTACACATCAACAGATTTAACCTACCTAAAACATTTCTATGGGTAATATTGTTTTGCATAAGTTACAATTATGAGCAGGCTAATGATAATTGATAGGCCTAATTAATTTGCAAAAATGTATTTTTGTCTGTAGCCTAATAAAGGACCTTGACATTGAGTTGATAGACAGTCACTCTCTCGGTTTTAAATTAGGCTATGGAAAAGGAAATTGAACATATAGGCCGAGATCAAGGGTCTTCAACCTTTTCTTGACCAGGGACCCCCTCCCAGGTAAACTGGCAACGCAGGGACCCCCATCATACGTTAGTAAAAACATTTATTTCATGTCTTATCTTATCATGGGCGGCAGGTAGCCTAGTGGTTAGAGTGTTGGACTAGTAACCAAAAGGTTGCAAGATCTAGTCCCCAAGCTGACAAGGTAAAAATCTGTTTTTCTGCCCCTGAACAAGGCAGTTAACCCACTGTTCTTAGGCCGTCATTGAAAATAAGAATTTGTTCTTAATTGACTTGCCTAGTTAAATAAAGGTAAACAAATTTAAAAATCATCAGGTGAATCATAATGGCAATGAGAAGTAATCAACATTTTAAAATTATAGATTTGGTAAATAGTTTTCATTATTTTGACCTCCCCACATTATAATTGGAAGAGGAAGTGTAGTCTCTAACAGACTATTAGCTAAAAAGGTAGTAACTCCAAACAGATTTTCGCTAAGAGTTTTAGCTGTTTAAACTAAGGTTAGCCATGTCTTGGCAAACATGTCCAAGTCAAGAAAGATTACCAGCAGTGAACGGCACTTGCCGCACTGTTAGCCTATTGACTGGTAGCCTATTGACTGTTAGCCTATTGACTGGTAGCCTATTGACTGGTAGCTTATTGACTGGTAGCCTATTGACTGGTAGCCTATTGACTGGTAGCCTATTGACTGTTAGCCTATTGACTGGTAGCCTATTGACTGGTAGCTTATTGACTGGTAGCCTACTGACAGGTAGCCTATTGACTGGTAGCCTATTGACTGGTAGCTTATTGACTGGTAGCCTACTGACAGGTAGCCTAATGACTGGTAGCTTATTGACTGGTAGCCTATTGACTGGTAGCTTATTGACTGGTAGCCTACTGACAGGTAGCCTATTGACTGGTAGCTTATTGACTGGTAGCCTATTGACTGGTAGCTTATTGACTGGTAGTCTACTGACTGGTAGCCTATTGACTGGTAGCTTATTGACTGGTAGCCTATTGACTGGTAGCTTATTGACTGGTAGCCTATTGACTGGTAGCTTATTGACTGGTAGCCTATTGACTGGTAGCCTATTGACTGGTAGCCTATTGACTGGTAGCTATTGACTGGTAGCCTATTGACTGGTAGCTTATTGACTGGTAGCCTATTGACTGGTAGCTTATTGACTGGTAGCCTACTGACAGGTAGCCTATTGACTGGTAGCCTATTGACTGGCAGCCTATTGACTGGTAGCCTACTGACAGGTAGCCTATTGACTGGTAGCCTATTGACAGGTAGCCTATTGACTGGTAGCCTACTGACAGGTAGCCTATTGACTGGTAGCCTACTGACAGGTAGCCTAGGTCGCCTACTGACAGGTAGCCTATTGACTGGTGCTTTTTCAAAGCCTATGTCAGACACTCCAGTCAGTGTATTAGCTCCAGTCAGTGTATTAGCTCCAGTCAGTGTATTAGCTCCAGTGAGTGTATTAGCTCCAGTCGGTGTATTAGCTCCAGTCGGTGTATTAGCTCCAGTCGGTGTATTAGCTCCAGTCGGTGTATTAGCTCCAGTCGGTGTATTAGCTCCAGTCGGTGTATTAGCTCCAGTCAGTGTATTAGCTCCAGTCAGTGTATTAGCTCCAGTCAGTGTATTAGCTCCAGTCAGTGTATTAGCTCCAGTGAGTGTATTAGCTCCAGTCGGTGTATTAGCTCCAGTCGGTGTATTAGCTCCAGTCGGTGTATTAGCTCCAGTCGGTGTATTAGCTCCAAACGGTGTATTAGCTCCAGTCAGTGTATTAGCTCCAGTCAGTGTATTAGCTCCAGTCAGTGTATTAGCTCCAGTCAGTGTATAGCTCCAGTCAGTGTATTAGCTCCAGTCAGTGTAATTTTCTCAATATTAGGAGTTGACAAATAAAGTAAAAATATTATCCTCTTTTATGGTATGTAATTAAAAATGTGTTTATTCTGTTGTTGCTAGCGATATTCATAAAAACATTGGAGAAAAAAAACGTTTTTATATATATATATATTTTCGTAGACCCCTGCAGTCCCTGAAATGGCAATCAGAACCAGATGAAGAGAGATAGAGAGGTGGAGAAAAGACAGGATCACTGCAGTAGTAGTAATCAAATTCTGTTCATTTGATTTAGCAAACATTCCTTTTTTCCTCAAGTCAACTTAGTAATTAAGACATGGGCCTAATCAAACATGAATTCATGTTTTAGGTACATACTTTGTCTGCTTCTTCCACTTCACAGATTTTGACACCTGTTGCTGGATTGAAGGTCTGAAACGTCTTTCCTTTGAGAGAGGTGTGCCACTCATTGTTGATAAAAATCTGTTGGACACAAAGAAAGATGCAGTTTTAAAAAAATACTGTTTTACACTTGTTCATTAGACTACTATCAGTAAGCTATATAACACAGGAGCATAACTCAAGTGTGTTTTTTTGGTTTTCAAATATATTTTTAATGCAATCTTTTGGATCCAACTCCAATATGAAGACATGGATAACACACCAACAGGCAAACCACAAACTCTAGCCTGTGCACAGGCTACAGACTAACATGCATTAGAATAACTTGACGAAATTCACCTGCCCTGCCTTATGATGTCTTAAACATGTACTTTGACATTATATTATACCTTATACCTTACACTCACGTTTCACATTTTTATGGTCACGTGCACTAACTAGCACAGTGAAATTACTTTATTGAATGCTCTTTCCCAACAATGCAGTAGTACTATGTTCAAAACAGTTAAAAGTTTCTAAACTTATATATTTATATAGTTCAAAACAGTTAAAAAGTTTCGAAAGTTGTGCATACCGGTGTTTCAGATGTTTCGGCTTAATACTTTTTTTTCACATGACATTTTTCACTATTCAGTGATTGCTGCTATGTTACTTAATAAGACGTGCGTCTCACCTTGGTGTGGCGTATCTCCTGCACTTTGACGGGCTGGGGAAAAGACATGGGAGGGCTCCCATCGCCATTCGCCCCCGGTCACCCCGTTCTCTGTAGTTCCGTTCTGAGCCATTCTGCGTCACCGGTCCAGTCCTGCCACAACTGTATTCTCTATGTGTGTCTGTCTACTGAGCACTACAAGCGCATCCAGCGGTCTTTATAAGAATGCGAAAATCCTCCCTCGCTCTCTCTCTCTCTCCGCTCTCTCCCCAGAGCAGCTGAGGGTAACCCAACTCTGCCCTTATCAAAATATCAGGCCCCAGTATCTGCAGCATGGAATCATAAACCAAAAGCCTCCTGGAATATTGTTGTTAATAGGAATGTTTAACGTAACAGGATAAAGATATAATGACATACGCTTTTATATTGACGGTCGGCTACTCAAGGACATGTGTGGCAGGTACAATTTTTGCGTGTCAACTTATTCATTGGGGAAAGTGCAAGGTGTCAAAGTATGGAACTTAAGCCATTCAAATGGATGCTAATTACTGTGGATGCTTTTAGACTACAGATGGCAAAATTGTAGAACACGGACAGCAGTACGTTCAAGTGTATACATTTCCAACACAATCTCACACTCAGTTCGTGTTAATATGTACAAAAAGTATTTCAGCAGATTTTGTGCGTTTTTGTGTGGCTTAATTCGTGTGAAAATACATATATTTTTGTGAGACTTAATTCGTAGCAATATACACACATTTTTGTGTGACTTCATTCATAGATAAAAAAAATTGTGGGAAAACTTCAGAACAATCTTTTAAAAGTTATTGGGGCAATGCATTTTGGGCAATGGTGCTCCACACTGCCTTTTTTGTGTCCCACATTTATATATATATATATAAAAAACATGTTAACAACCCAATATTGTTAATCAACCAGATTGTCACCCGAAATACTTATAATATAATAGTAGCCTTACGTTTTTTCTATGGTTGTTTTGCTTAATACTTTGGGATACTGGTGCAATGTCGGATTCTATGAGGGTTGCCAAATTGGAGTAAAAAGCTGTATTTGTCCCCCCCAAAAATGGTGATATCGATGAAGGTATTTGATTGGGAATGGGGAGACATTTTCATGATGGGAAATGAATTCACCAACAAAGGTGGGAAAACAGAAGATCGTCGTGTCAATCATGTTATATACTTAGGCTATTGTAACAAGGCATATGTCAGCATTGTAGGCCTACTGCCCGAGGCCTACTAGGCTTTCATGTTAGCAGCCCTTAGAGTTTACTTTGCCACGAATGAGCCCTGGTCAGAGTCCCTGTTGCAGCTTTCACTTTATTCCGCTACATTGGTGGCAGTGTTGGGACCACGTCCAGCTAACGTCTAGTTATGTGATCTAGTATTAGGAAGCATTCTGGTTTTCAACATTGTGTTGGGTGTAATTACAATGATACAGTTGAAGTTGGAAGTTTACATACACCATAGCCAAATACATTTAAACTCAGTTTTTCACAATTCCTGACATTTAATCCTAGTAAAAATTCCCTGTCTTAGGTCAGTTAGGATCACCGCTTTATTTTAAGAATATGAAATGTCAGAATAATAGTAGAGAGAATTATTTATTTCAGCTTTTATTTCTTTCATCACATTCCCAGTGGGTCAGAAGTTTACATACACTCAATTAGTATGTGGTAGCATTGCCTTTAAATTGTTTAACTTGGGTCAATCGTTTCGGGTAGCTTTCCACAAGCTTACCACAATAAGTTGGGTGAATTTTGTCCCATTCCTCCTGACAGAGCTGGTGTAACTGAGTTAGGTTTGTAGGCCTCCTTGCTCGCTTTTTCAGTTCTACCCACACATTTTCTATAGGATTGAGGTCAGGGCTTTGTGATGGCCACTCCAATACCTTGACTTTGTTGTCCTTATGCCATTTTGCCACATCTTTGGAAGTATGCTTGAGGTCATTGTCCATTTGGAAGACCCATTTGCGACCAAGCTTTAACTTCCTGATTGATGTCTTGAGATGTTGCTTCAATATATCCACATAATTTTCCTCCCTCATGATGCCATCTATTTTGTGAAGTGCACCAGTCCCTCCTGCAGTAAAACACCCCCACAACATGATGTTGCCACCCCCGTGCTTCACGGTTGGGATGGTGTTCTTCGCCTTGCACGCCTCCCCCTTTTTCCTCAAAACATAACGATGGTCATTATGGCCAAACAGTTCTATTTTTGTTTCATCACACCAGAGGACATTTCTCCAAAAAGTACGATCTTTGTCCCCATGTGCAGTTGCAAAACATAGTCTGGCTTTTTTATGGCGGCTTTGGAGCAGTGGCTTCTTCCTTGCTGAGCGGCCTTTCAGGTTATGTCGATATAGGACTCGTTTTACTGTGGATATAGATACTTTTCAACCTGTTTCCTCCAGCATCTTCACAAGGTCCTTTGCTGTTGTTTTGGGATTGACTTGCACTTTTCGCATCAAAGTACGTTCATCTCTAGGAGACAGAACGCATCTCCTTCCTGAGCGGTATGACGGCTGCGTGGTCCCATGGTGTTTATACTAGCTTATTATTGTTTGTACAGATGAACGTGTGGTACCTTCAGACATTTGGAAATTGCTCCCAAGGATGAACCAGACTTGTGGAGGTCTACAATTTTCTTCTGAGATTTGGTTGATTTCTTTTGATTTTCCCATGATGTCAAACAAAGAGGCACTGCGTTTGAAGGTAGGCCTTGAAATACATCCACAGGTACACCTCCAATTGACTCAAATTATATAAATTAGCCTGTCAGAACCTTCTAAAGCCATGACATCATTTTCTGGAATTTTCCAAGCTGTTTATAGGCACAGTCAACTTAGTGTATGTAAACTTCTGATCCACTGGAATTGTGATACAGTGGATTATAAGTGAAATTAGCTGTCTGTAAACAATTGTTGGAAAAATTACTTGTGTCATGCACAAAGTAGATGTCCTAACCGACATGCCAAAGCTATAGTTTGTTAACAAGAAATTTGTGGAGTGGTTTTAAAATGAGTTTTAATGACTCCAACCTAAGTATATGTAAACTTCCAACTTCAACTGTATATCTTGTGATCAATGGATAAGCAACAATGGGTGTGACAGATAGAAGTAGTCACTACAGGTGTCGTCAAGCCTTACATCAAAGTAGCCTGAAGCTGAATAGAAAGTGCTACAGTATGCCCTGACCAGTTATTCAGCGAAAATCCTCTGTGACTGTCTAATTTACATAAGTTTAATTATCAATGTGGACCCCAAAACAAACACATTCTACACATTTACAAACTACCTGTTTAAAGTCTTATTACAACCATGGTGTTATTTTGTACTGAAACTTATACATCTAATAACCTGAAATTGAAAATTGGATGTAAAAATATTGAGGATAATAGTGGATGATATTGCCACTCCTATTTGCCATATCTTCAATCTAAGCCACTAGAAAGTGGGTGTCCTCAGGCCTGGAGGGATGAAAAAGTCATTCTGCTAACCTAGAATAGTAATGACCCCGTTACTGGCTCGAATAGTTTACCAATGAGATTGTTACCAACACTTATGTAAACTTTTGGGGAAAATGGTGTTTGACCAGATACAATGCTATTTACTGTAAACAAATTGACAAACAGACTTTTCAGCACGCTTATAGGGAAGGACATTCAACAAGCACAATACTTACACAAATTACTGATGATTGGCTAAGAGAAATTGATGATAAAATGATTGTGGGAGCTGTTTTGTTAGACTTCAGTACGGCTTTTGACGTTATCGATCATAGTCTGTTGATGAAAAAACTTGTGTTACGGCTTTACACCCCCTGCTATATTGTGGATTAAGAGTTACCTGTCTAACAGAACACAGAGGGTGTTCTTTAATGGAAGCCTCTCCAACATAATCCAGATAGAATCAGGAATTCCTCAGGGCAGCTCTTTAGGCCCCTTACTTTTTGATTACTTTGAGTAAAGCCAGTGTGTCTATGTATGCGTATGACTCAACACTGTATACGTCAACTACTACAGTGACTGAAATGACTGCAACACTTAACAAAGAGCTGCAGTTAGTTTCAGAATGGGTGGCAAGGAACAAGTTAGTCCTAAATATTTTTTAACTAAAAGCATTGTATTTGGGACAAATCATTCACAAAACCATAAACCTCAACTAAATCTTGTAATGAATAATGTGGAACTTGAGCAAGTTGAGGTGACTAAACAGCATGGAGTAACCCTGGATTGTAAACTGTTATGGTCAAAACATGTTGATGCAATAGTAGCTAAGATGGGGAGAAGTCTGTCTATAATAAAGTGCAATGTTGCCTTCTTGACAACACTGTCAATAAGGCAGGTCCTACAGGCCCTAATTTTGTTGCACCTGGACTACTGTTCAGTTGTGTGGTCAGGTGCCACAAAGAGGGACTTGCAATTGGCTCAGAACAGGGCAGTGCGGCTAGCCCTTAAATGTACACAGAGAGCTTACATTAATGATATGCAGGTCAATCTCCCCTGGTTTAAAGTGGAGGAGAGATTGACTCATCCCAACTGTTTTTGTAAGAGGTGTTAACAAACTGAATTCACCAAGGTGGCTGTTTAAACTACTAGCACATAGCTCGGACACCCATGCATTACCCCACAAGGACATGCCACCAGAGGTCTCTTTACAATCCCAAGTCCAGAACAATACTTCATAGAGCCATGGCTACATGGAACTCTATTCCACATCAGGTAACTGATGTAAACAGTAGAATCAGATTTAAAAAACAGATAGAAATACACCTTATGGAACAGCGGGGACTGTGAAGAGACACAGGTACAGACAGACATAAACACACGGGCGCTAGCACACACACTCTACCACATACATTGTAATATTGTTGTATGGTGGTATCATATATTTTGTGTTGTGTATATGTGGTGGTGTGACAGTTTTATATGATGTACTGTTTAATATTTTGTTTTATGTGTAATATAAGTGTCTTAATATGTTTGTACCCCAGGAAGAGTAGCTGTTGCCTTGGCAGCAGCTAATGGGGATCCCTAATATAATAAAATAAAACATATGGGTCAACAAACAATGTAAGTGTGTTATGCCGCAAAACACAACTATCCTTTTTAGGATGCAATTCAGTAATATGAATCGTGTTGATCCATCCTGTTCTGATCTAATGAGATGGATGTAGGATTTTCTACGGCCATGAAGGACGAAGCTAGGGCCCTCTTGATTCTCATTGGCGAAGACTGAACTCAATTAGGGGTTATACAGTACCAGTCAAAAGTTTGGACACACCTACTCATTCAAGGGTTTTTCTTTATTTTTACTGTTTTCTACAATGTTGAATAATAGTGAAAACATCAAAACTATGAAATAACACATATGGAATCATGTAGTAACCACAAAAGTGTTAAACAAATCAAAATATATTTATATTTCAGATTCTTCAAAGTTGCCACCCTTTGTCTTGATGATGGCTTTGCACACTCTGGCATTCTCTCAACCAGCTTCATGAGGTAGTCACCTGGAATGGATTTTTAAAAAACAGGTGTGCCTTGTTAAAAGTTCATTTGTGGAGTTATTTCCTTCTAATGTGTTTAAGACAATCAGTTGTGTTGGACAAGGTAGGGGTGGTATACAGAAGATTGCCTTATTTCGTAAAAGACCAAGTCCATATTATGCCAAGACAGTTCCACATATTCTTATATAAAATTCATTATGAAAGAAATGGTGTAATATACACTAAAAAGTTGAGCCTTGTATTAAATGCATATGAAGAAAAGTGTTGTAATGTAGCTCCACAAAATATGAAATGCTTTATGAAGAAAATCATGTACATCTATTGTTGCCTACACCAAAAAGGATCTTTCTGACTACAAGTGCACCAGTATCCCAAAGTATTAAGTGAAAACAAGCATAAAAAATAGTATTGGCTGGCGTCCCGAGTGGCTAGAGGCATTACTACAGACCCGGGTTTATTTCCTGGGCTGTGCCACAACCGGCCGTGGCCGGGGAGTCCCATAGGATGGAGCACAATTGGCCCAGCGTCGTTTGGGTTAGGGGAAGGTTTCACCATGGGGGGCTTTACTTGGCTTATCTCACTCTAGCGACTTCTTGTGGCGGGGCCGGGTGCCTGCAGGCTGACCCCGGTCGTCAGTTGAATGGTGTTTCCTCTGACCACATTGGTGCAGCTGGCTTCCGGGTAAAGCTGGCGGGTGTTAAGGAGCGCGGTTAGGCTGGTCATGTTTCGGAGGACACTGACTTAACCTTCGCCACTCCCGAGCCCTTCGGGCAGTTGCAGCGATGAGACAACATCGAAATAGGGGAAAAAAAGGGGGGTAAAAATACAAAATATATATGTATATAAAAAAATTCTGTATTGAAATTAATAAATAAAAAAACCACGAAAGGCTACTATTATATTCTGATTATTTGGTGACAACCTGGTGGATTAACAATATTGGGTTGTTAACACATTTTTTTTATATAAATAAATGTGGGACACAAAATAAAGTCAGTGTAGAACACCATTGCCCATCATGCATTGCTCTAATAACTTTCAAAAGATTGTTCCAAAGAGTTTACAAAGCTGTCACCAAGTCAAAGGGTGGCTACTTTGAAGAATCTAAAATTTAAAATATATTTTGATTTGTTTAACACTTTTTTGGTTACTACAGTACATGATTCCATATGTGTTATTTCATAGTTTTGATGTCTTCAGTATATTCTACAATGTAGAAAATAGACAAAATAAAGAAAAAAACCCTTGAATGAGTAGGCGTGTCAAAACTTTTGGCTGGTACTGTAAATGGTTGCCAAGATCAAGTTCACAAACAACATCACCAAACCTGATTGGCGTTAAATAATTCTAACACCGCCCAGTGTGTGTGTATGTGTGTGTGTAAAATAGAAGAGTGAGTGTGTGTACCATGCGCACGTGCTGTGTAGGCCTATGTGTGTGAACTCCCCAAAATAGCCCCAGCGAGCGAAAGAGAGAGAGATTACTGTAGGCCTACCACCAAATTATTGTCTGTGTCTTTACAGTCAAAGCCATGCAAGTAATGAGTGAGAATTCATTTGTCTGCACATTATTTACATTGTAACAGAAGAGCTTTGATCAGCCACGGCCGGAGGATTGGGGGAGACTGCTGGCCGGTCATCAGCCGTGCAAAGGTGTGATGAGTTGTGATGTTCTTCGCAAACTTAGTTTTTGCACCTGGACGTGGTGAAGTTGAATGGAGTTGAACACATGCAAACAAATGCTTTTGTTCTCCGGGGGGACAAAGCCGTCGACCGGCTCGGGGCTCGAGAATCAAAACACTGTCGCCATTGTTTCCCCTTCGTTGCCTCTTGTCACTCTTCTTGTCTTCTTGTTCTAATGAGGACAACGAGCTCTCGCCGGTGCATTTTTCACTTCAGCAAGTTTCTAACACTTCCTAATGAGAGAGAGAGAGAGAGACCCAGAGAGACTGAGCAAGAGGAAAGCCAGGGCAGGAATGGAGAGAGAGAGATACTGTAGAGAGAGTGAGATGAAAAACAAAGAAGGGAAAGCAAACAGATCAGTTAAGATTATAGACTTAATGAGTTATCGCCAGACACATTGCTTTGCTTGCGGTTACTTTGCAGTCATGGGCTCATCCTATTTAAATTGTTATGCAAATAGTCTTCAAATGCTCTGGAAATGTATATTTGATATGCATCAGGATTGGAGACATTGATGATAATCAGGAATTCCATGCAAAGAAGAACTAAAGTAGGCCTACAGATTATTCCATATGGGTTGTAATTGCATGGGTTGCAATGGAACCATATGTCATAGGTCAGCCTGACAGTGGCAAAAGCAAGGCAACAATGCATCTTTTAACAATGGCATCTTATAATAACATTCAATAATGCTCAAGATAGTTGAACTGTACTGCAGTTGATATTTGTTATTATCCTCACTAGATCTTGTTCACAGTCGCTGCTGTCCTTGTCTGTTCCTAAGGCTAGAAACTGAGATGGGGAAACAATCGTTTTCTTACCAGGTTGTCCTCACAAAGAGGTTTTTAACCTAATGGGTCTTAGCTGGTTAAATAAATGTTAAATAAAAAATGAATACAACTTGACACAATAAATACAGTTGTTGGCTATGGTGGTAGACAGCGATAGGTGATGTGAAAAACGTCCAGAAAACGTACAGATGTGTTGTGAGAAGGTGTGGCCAGGTGCTGTTCTCCTCCAGGGTTGGACGGTCAGGTTAATTGGGGTTCCACACCTTCTAATGGAGGTCAGGTATTCTTAGTCCCCACCCCACCCAACCTCAACACCACTTAGACTCAACACACACCCCAGACAGCTAATTGTGGCAACAGCATGTGTTAATAGGAGACTATTGACAAGATAATGTAGGTATGAATTCAGGAATTATGAAACTATTTAATTATGCTGAATATGATTTAAACACTTTAACACTGCAGAATCATAATCCACAACCCCTGCAACCTGACCAATCTCCACAACCCAGCACATATACAGGTTTCATGTTCAGAAGACAGGGCAACGGTATAAAACAGTGTCCAAAATGGAATGAAACAGGGAGATGTTATCTGAACTTGCACAATATCTTTTGCTATATTTTGCCCTAATGAACACGACCCAGGTAACTAGTAGCCTAACTGAGAGTGGCTGTGCCCCTCTTGTGGCTGATCAGATCACTGGTGAGTGGCAGGCCCTTAAGACCCATCTGATCAGTGATGGGACGGCCAGGGAGGTGAGCTCTACTGCCAGCCACCAGTTCATGGCCTGCCTGGAAGAAACACCATAAGAATGAGAGAGAAAAGATGGTGCTAGATCTCTGGAGCGTGGAGGGAGGAAGGGAGAGAGAGATATAGAGAGTAAAAGAGGGAGAACACGTGGGTGGAAAGAGGGAGAGAGAACATCTCCTGCATGTGGGGCGGAGGACGAGAGCAATCCAGTGAGAGAAAGATAGGTAGAGAGAAAGAGAGGTTGAGAGAGGGCCAGTGCCACAGTGAGATAACTCTGTCCAGGTGCTCAGGGGCCCAGACAATGACTCTTTTCAGCACTCCGATGAGAAAGAACCCTCCATCCGCTTGTTGCAAAATATACAGGAGGGGAAAGAGAGAACAAAACTCAGGCAGATGGTTTATACTACAGTAGCAAAATATGTGTGAGAGGAAAGCCTAGGCAATCAAGTGAGCTCTCATTGGCAATAACAAGCCCTTTGATTAATGATGCCCATAGTTCAGGTCATAGATGAAACTGCGTCCCAAAAAGCAGCCCATTCCCTTATAGTGTACTAGTTTTATCCAGAGGACAATGTGCCCCTGGTAAAAATTGTGCACTATAAAGGGGATAGGTTGCCATTTTGGAGGCATATTAAGTCCCATACATGATGAGCTGCTATCCCACAGACCCTGCTATCAGCTTCTCCTATTGTTTGAGTATGAACTACCATAGTGTGTGAAGTTATTATGTGATGATTTGATTGTAAAGGACGTTGTATATTAACAGTGAACCTGATTGACATCTCTGGGCCGGAACAGACGCTCAACATCATAATAGTGCAGAGAATAGAATCCACCTTGAACATACAATGACATCGTATTTAATACAAAAGGTAAGATCAAGTGTCAAACTGGGTACACTGCAAGTAGCCTAGCTGTTAAGAGTGTTGGGTCAGTAACCAAAAAGTTGCTGGTTTGAATCCCGGAGCCGACTAGGTGAAAAAAAATCTGCCAATCTGCAAATGTACTTAACACTAATTACTACTGTAAATTGCTCTGCATAAGAGTGTGCGCTAAATGACAAAAAAATATTATTTACTAAGTCATTCTAATTCCATGGTTGAAAATGAGGGAGGGTTGGGTTTAGTTGATTAACAGCATGGAATTAGAGATACAAACCACTCATATTAAACTTTACAGGGTACATTTTACTGTGTGAAGTAATATACTGTATCTGTAATTCTGATAATCTGTAATTCTGAAGATGTGCTTCCCTAAATGCAAATAGTGCTATTACCATATTGCTTACACTGTCCAATCCCCTCAGATCAAGTGCATTAGGCACAGGGTATATGGGTCAATTTGGGTGTAGCCCAAAGACTGTAGTTCATGCACTTGATCAGGAATTGTTACTGAGTATATAGCCTTAAAGCTAGAGTCCTAAATTGCTACACTACAATCATTTTTTGGACGTAAATTATTTATATTTACACATTCATTCTTCAAGAATGTAACTGATAAATGCCTCATGAGCTTAGTTCAAAGGTTGTACCTAATCAGAACCTAAATATACGCTTTTTTATTCCAATGTTTGTAAACAACATAAATGTAAACAAACACTGTATAGCCTCAAAACATGGTTAATATTATACATTTGATATAATGGATGGTCAGTCCTTGCATCCATAGCTCTGTCTATGCATTTCTCTAGCCCCATCCCATAGATTTTTAAGCGAAATGGGCGGGGAGGCCACTTTGTTATTGTTTCCATTAAGGATTCTAACTTTCATTAATGGGAGATTGTGTCCAAATTAAACAGCAGATATGATACAACAGAGGCAAAACTCAGTGAGATGCAAATGAAGGAGAGGTGTTGCCTCTGATAGAGCTAGACCTAGAGAAAGAGTTCCAAAAGGGTTCTCAGCTGTCCCCACAGGAGAACCCTTTTTCATTCTAGGGAGAACCCTTTTGGTTCCCCATAGAACCCTTTTGGGTCCATGTAGAATCCTCTGTGGAAAGGGTCCTACATGGAACCCAAAGGGTTCTACCTGGAACCAAAAAGGGTTCTACAAAGGGTTCTCCTATGAGGACAGTCAAACAATTTTTTTCTAAGAGCGTAGACATGAATGAAAGAGGGTGACTTAGCCTTTGATGTAGGGAAGAGATTCTTATCCTCTGTCGTTTCTCACCGATTCACATCGTCCTGCCGGGGTCCCGCCGGGCCGCTTATCCAGTCAGTTAAGGGAGTGAGAGAGCGCTTTGTGTTTAAGATCAGAGCAATTTGCAAGCTCATTGAGGAACACCGTGAAACAAAGGAAGCTTAGATATAGAATCCATCATCATCGTTTCTCTCCATCTGTAGATTCCTTTCCCACTGATGACATATCACCAGTCCAGAGCCAGTTTGACAATTCTACAGTATAGTGCAGTGGAGAGAGATTTATGTACACCTTATTTACACAACAGGTGCACTTTAGATTGAATTGACTACTTTTTTATATAAAATATATATATACTGTATATTTAACATTTATTAAACCAGGAATTCACAAGTGATGTCAGAAGACCTATTTTGCAAGGTAGACCTGGCCAAGAAGTATAAAAATGGATCAAATAGACAAATATACAGACAAGCAAACAATCTTAAATTATTTGTCAGTTCTCAGAGCAAAAGTGTAGATTATATGAAGCATTGGAAGACTGAAAGCCATATACTGTCATATAGTGAAAATGTGAATGTTGAAATGCACAATTTTGTGGGACTATATCAAAAGTGGACCAATGAAAAATGTTTGAAAAAATTGTTTCAAGGTTAAATTCCATTTTAAGATGATTAAAAAAAGTTTTACAAGTATTTGAAATATAACTGCATTCTATGGCAGTTTAAATTGAAATGCTACAGTATGTCTATGTGTGGTAATCGTGGTAATGGTGTTGAACGCTGTCAACAAAAAGCTCAAACGGCTTTAGTGAATTTCACCACAATAAGCAATCTCCAAGCCCACCTATACATGAAACTATATGTTTAACATTAACTCTGAAAGATGGGAGGTAGTAGCCTGAAATCCAGAACCTGTTTGTGCTAACATTCTACTCCTTTTACTCTGTACCATAGCTGTGTTTGACATGACAAGGAGTGGCAAGGAGTGGAATGTTAGCACAAACATACTAGAGAGATAGCTCTTGACACCTTAAATATTTATCTTCACTCTCCACTCTCTGAAAACATACACAACTGATTAACTCTGTCCCTTGTGAGACATAAAGCATTGATAAGACATAGAGCCTTGTCATATTCACAGCACCGCCTCCCAATTCCAACCCATGCAGTCAGCTAATAGTTCTGACTATTACATGCCACCGCCCCTCCAGAAACATGTTTCCTTTCTCTTCCTAAACAAACTTGCATCTATTATAAAGTGGGAATAATCCATAGAGTAATAAATCACAGAGAGTTTGCCTGCACACAAAAGTTCACACAACCTTAGTGCGTTGTCGTTGTGCGTTGTCGTTGTGCGTTGTCGTTGTCACATGCAAAGGTTGTCTAATAATTTTCTGCCTGAAAAACTGACTGTTGTATCACAACCGTTGTGCCCAAATGCATTGAACATCAGTTGTACAACTTGAGTGGTACGGTGCTAGTGTCTTCAGCAGAACAGTCAACACAATACATTATCCTCCAGACAGACAGACAGACAGACAGACAGACAGACAGACAGACAGACAGACAGACAGACAGACAGACAGACAGACAGACAGACAGACAGACAGACAGACAGACAGACAGACACATAGTAAGATAAGTACATTAGTAATTAAGACACACACTAGTAAATGTGCGAAATAGGAGAAATATAAGCACCCATCAACGTATTATTATTGTTGTCATTATTATTATTATTATTATTATTTGGTCTTTCTATTAAAATGTTGTCTTTCCTGTCCCTCACCTTAACCACCAGGAAAACCCCTTCAAAACTTCAGATAATGACACAAACTCTATGTTTTTGTTTTCATTTAAGTGTTTTTTGTTCATCCACCATATGTAATTGTATTTATATATCGTAGAACAATGGCTTGTCCCTTGGATAAGAAGTCATGGTTTAGTGGCATATTATTGCAAAAAAAAAAGAATATCATAATACAAAGGAAATTATTATAGTAATTTAGGGAATTACTTTAAAAACTAAAATATCAACTAAATAATATCAATTTTTGACAGAGAATAGCCGTTCCTCAATGTCATGTCACAGGTGTTACCCCATTATAAAAAACACCATCAAAAATGCAACACCCATGACAACTTCTTACTGGGTCAAATGTTCATTGAAGGCGGACTATTGTGAAAAGCACATGGTGAGTCTGACCTCTCTCTTCATTATGCTACTCATTTGATGATTCACTTAAGATGTGTCAAGGTGTTACATAGTTTATAGAAGGAGAAAAGGACATTTTATAAAAAGAATTGATCAGATCACATGATTAAGGCCGTTCCGGCCTTTATTATGAACCGTTCTCCCCTCAGCAGCCTCCTGTGGGATCGGCCTATAAAACACTTAACACTATGATATGTCATTTTCAGTATACTGTACTTAGTGTTGGTTTGAACAATTGCCATTTGCAGTGACAGTTCCCCCAAAAAAGTAAAAATGAATCATGAGAAAACCCACTAAGAACCAGGTGTTGAATCTGAAATTGTTTTAAATTGATATTGGACTGTCATGACAAGTGGTTGTTTTGGTTGCTTTTCTGTGGTGCACTTGAACAGAAATGTACTGAATTTCCCCGTTCTGCTGTCTCTCATTCTTAAGAGGAAAATGTCTACATTCGACCACTGCTGACGACTAGCTCGCAATTGATAATTATCTTAAGTGATGCTAGACATTGCCATACACAATATGATCATTTACAAAGGATTTACAAATGCTTAGGAAACAGTAGAACTATGTTTTACAAGCAGCTTATACGCAGAACCTTAATTGAAATTGTTACTAACCATGGTAGAGAGTTAGGGAAGCAGTAATGGACCCATAGACAATGCTTTCCACAATTTGAAATCATATTCACAATTTACAGGCAACAATGGGCTCCAATAACACTATTTTACTATTCCCCTTAATCTTTTATCTAAGTGTATCTTGCTTGGTGGCCACAGTTGGTTTGGGTGAGATACATAAGCTAAATAAAAATCATAACGAAAATCATAAAACTGTTTAGTGCGAGTTACCAAACTATCTAATAATTGTTGTACCATCCCCTCCATCTTTCAGCAATGGAGTGCGGCTTGCTTTTCACTAAGTGTGTCTTCTTGCTTGGTGGCTGACTGTTTGAGGTGAAATGCAGCCTGGGATATAGGTATTAAAGGTGAGGTAGAAGTCAGAACCGGCGTCCCCGCTCGGGGAGAGAGAAGAACGTGGTCCGCATTGTCCCTGAGATGCAAGGCTTCTTGTCAAAAGCACTGGCCCTAATGTGAAGGATTGAATGACCGAACAATGTTTACATCTCCCTTTTGGCCTGGGAGGGTCACGGAGTGGGGGACACTAGGGATCGAGGGATAGAGGGCCACGGAGTGGGGGACACTAGGGATCGAGGGATAGAGGGCCACGGAGTGGGGGGACACTAGGGATCGAGGGATAGAGGGTCACGGAGTGGGGACACTAGGGATCGAGGGATAGAGGGCCACGGAGTGGGGGACACTAGGGATCGAGGGATAGAGGGCCACGGAGTGGGGGACACTAGGGATCGAGGGATAGAGGGTCACGGAGTGGGGGGACACTAGGGATCGAGGGATAGAGGAGTGCTTTTTATTAGCAACACCAGTTTTGTGGAAACAAAGCGTCTTTAGTTGTCTGTGTTATTACGCCAACAAGGCTACGCTTGTAATCGGTCTAAATTATTACCCCCATGAGCATAATGAAAAGGTAAATGAATCTTTGTTATTAAAGAAGAGAAAGTGTGGTGTAGGAGGAGAGTAGTTATGCAATATTATGAGACAAAACCCTAACCTGAGTCTTGTGGGGTTTTGTAATAAAGGATAAGAAAATGTTGATGGGCCGGTGACACACTTATAGGGGAATCTGTGGGTTGTTAAATAATCATCTTCCTTTCTCCTCACGGACTGGTCTTCTGTCAGGTTAGGACCATTTATAAAGTTATGGCACAGAGAAACAGACAGATACCGAGAGAAAGACATTTCATGATGTCATTCAAGTTAGACCCCAATCTTAATCGTGATGACCTTCTCTTGTGGCAGAGCCACGAGAGAGTTAGAGATAGAGAGAGATATAGAGATAGAGAGAGAGATAGAGAGAGAGATAGAGATAGAGAGAGAGCGAGAGAGAGAGTGATGGAGAGAGAGATAGAGAGAGAGATAGAGATACTCTTAATGTATTTTACGTGACAGCTTCTATTGTGCGTGTTCAAGAACCTGCCTCTTGGTTCATCATTTATAAACCATAAATGCGAACCATAACTATGAATATAATTCAGTCAACCACACACCTCAAGTGGATGATTGGATTACAATGACACAGGAACAGTGAGTACTATAGTTGCTGACACTGTGGGGGAAAAAATGTAGGTATTGTTGTAAGTAAATACCCAATAAATACTTCAGAACCTAGTACAGCACCAAGACCATAATAAGCAGTCACTAATTAAAACAAAACACGATCCTCAAGTCAAGACAAGCTGCATTCACACAGTGGAATCAGATCGCACCAACAGGCTAAATGTCTGCCAGGCTTTGTCTTTACAACCCGGTCTTTAAACACAATTGCCTACAAATGATTTACACTTTGGTGTATCTCCATCCTGAATAAAGCATGATTCGGTTTGATATACAGCTAACTATCAAACCGCTGTGTAGAGAGCAAGACAACCTGATAAATTAAACAACAGGCATTGTCTGCATCCCCAATGGCATCCTATTCCATATATAGTGCACTACTTTTATCCAGGGCCCATAGAGACCAGGGCCCACTATCTAGGGAATAGGGTGCCCTTTGGGCTGCAAACATTGCCTGTGACAACTCAGCAGATCAAAGCACAGAGCTTTGCAGTGTAAAATGAGATGAAGATCAAATAGAAAGAGCTGGTACAGCAAACACAATATTCACTTATGGGTCACGTCCCGAGGCAAAGGAAATGTCCTCTGTGAAAAACAAGAGAGTTAACACTTTAGATTTTTTAAGAACAAATTGTTATTTACAATGACGGCCTACACTTATTTAATGTGGAACTGTTTTAGGAAGACACACACACACACACACACACACACACACACACACCACACACACACACACACACACCACACACACACACACACACACACACACACACACACACACACACACACACACACACAACTCACACTCACGGGTGTCAATTACTGCTGAGAAACACTATGCCTTAATAGCATAGCCACACTTCACAAACACAGAGCACCATATCAACTTCTCTCCCCTTCCATTTGGTATATCTCAGAGGCTACTAGAAACACACCGTTCCATCAAAAAAACACTGTGTTTTTTCCATGCATCCGGAATCAATACACCCTATTGTGTGGATTGTGGAAACCCCAAACCGGGGCTATCTCAGGGGCTGGTTCACCGTCAAGTATGGCCAGCCTGTTCTCCTCGCCCGGCTGTGCAGCAAGAAGCGTTCTGCTTGCATGAGTGAGTGTCCTGGATAATTGCTCGTAGTGTGGTCTGTCTGACCGGTCGTACAGCTCCCAGGACTCTGACAGCCATCCAACTCTCCCTCCCTCCCTCCCTCTTTCTCTCTTTCTTTTGCGCTTTCTCTTGCTTAACTCTCTCCATCTCTCGCTCTTACGCTCTCTCCCTCTTTTGTTCTGGATTGTATCTCTCTTCCCCCTCTCTCCCCTCTACCGCCTCTCTCACTCTCTACCTCCCCTCTCTCACCCTCTACCTCACTCTCTCTGTCTCCCTCTCTCTCTCCCTCTGTCAGACCAGGGCCAATAGTCTTCTTCAGTCAGACACACAGACTGGCTGTGCTGCCCCCACCCCCCATGGGAGTTAATTCTCCCCTGTTCTCCCTTCCCCCTTCCCCCCTTCCTCTCCCACATTTCTCCAGGTCCAGACCCACTCAACCCCAGTGCCATGCAGGGTCTTTTATTAGAGGCCATCACATTTTATTGTCACTGGATATTTACTCAGGGCCCGCTTGGCGAGACAAAACAAAACACACTTGTTGCGGACAGGGGAATAATCAAGCACATGTATTTTTCTGTGTAGGAATGTAGGGGCTTGCAAATAGATGTCATGTAAAAGTAGGAGGAAAGCATGAATAAAAGCACTTGGCCCAGCATGGGAAACTCTAGAGGAGACGCTAAAAAAGAACCCGTCAAGGTATTCTCTCAATAGGAATTGGGAAATCACATTCTATTACTCAGAGAGGGATAGAAAAGAGAAGGGAGGAGAGTTCTCGTGAAGAGGAGGTCAAGAGATGAAGATAGGAATGCCAGTGGAACACTGATTCGAAACCCATGCACAAGGTATTGTTACATCGCACACAGCAAATGATCCTTGATTGAACAGGGCCATTTGGGCCCAGAGGAAGCCGGAAGTCTCAGCGTATGCCACTACTTCTACCTCTGTTGTGTCCCCCTGTATTACTTCCCCCCTCACAGGCAAACAGTTGTTTTTTTCCATTAGGTGGAGAAACTGGTTCCTGCGGTCAAGAGGCAGGAGTTAAACGGGGTTGGCTTGTGGTCGAGGTTGGTAATTAAGCAAACCCTCAACTGTATTAAAGGGTTGTTTTTGTGTTAGTCCAATGCATCGTTCCCCCCGCCCTCCTCCCCCACACACACACACAGTTTTCGCTTTGTCATTATGGGGTATTGAGCATAGATTGATTTAGATTTTTTTTTTATTTAATCAATTTTAGAATAAGGCTGTAACGTAACAAAATGTGGAAAAGGGAAGAGGTCTGAATACTTTCCCAACAGCTGAATTCTCCTTTCAGAGGACTTCACGTATCGAGATTATGATTGGTCCACTATGATGGGACAAATTGAAAGAGAGATCGAGAAAATGTTAAATGAAGGAAGGGGAAAATGATTCCATAATAAGCCACTAAAACAAAGGAATCCCTCCGGAACAAAAGCGTTTATTCAATTGAAAGCACTCAGGTATTTTCTTAATTGACTTAAGCTGTTTACAGTTAATTATTTTAGTGCGAAGCAGTTGACCTTCTCATTACCACAGCGGCCGTTAACATCGTATCACCAGGGGCCCAGTGCCCGTTGGAATCCCACATCTGTGTGACCAGGACGGGAGGTCTGTCTCCCCCTGTTAATGACAGGCCACTCAGCCTTATGGTTCTCTGGCTGCTGGTGTGGTGGTGCACCTGTAGACTACTGAGGGGTAGATGTTAATGTTTTAACCCCCACCACCACCGCTCTTCTTCAGACGTTTATTTCAAATGTGTATTAACAAGTGATGCTACTTGTATTATCTACTTTCAGTGAAACGCTTAGCATTGTTCTTCTAAAGGGAAGACATTTGTAACTATTTGTTATGCTACAGAAGCATGTTATCCAGAGCAGACTCCACCTCCTGGTTTACTGCACCTGTACAGACCACTGAACTATGTCCATTAATGACTATGGTTCATTCTCAAGACAGAAGATTGTAAATAAAAAAATACCTGGATAAAGGTCAATGGAAATGAAAACAACTCCTGTCTATGAACATGAATGTCCGGGTCTGGTTCTAGGACTAGGTCTTGGTCAAGCTGAACCTGAACCTGAGCAGGCCTGGGTTGGACTGGGACAGGGTTGGGCAGTGTCAAGGCTCTCATGTGAGATTGTCCCAGCAGGAGGGCATTCCTTCCCTGGCCTCTCTCGCTCCTCCGTTCTGCCCCAGTAACCTGTGCATCTGTCTGTCAAGCCGGGAGCTTTCACCGACCAAATGAAGACTTGAGAAAAAATGTAGCTCCTAACAGCTGCTTACCGTAACAGAGGAACAGTGGCCGTCAAGAAGGGACTCTTTGTTTTTGCGAACTTGCGACAGAGCAGCACGGGGCGGCCCAATGTCACATCACTGACCCAGTTGATACTCTGATGTCTCCTGGATTGAGGCAATAAGATAAAGAGTCCCTTGAGAACGGCCAATATGGAAAAGGGCCAATCCTGCGCCCCTGCGGAATGCCTTCTCATTTCCTGGAATACGAGTGTGCGTTTCATTCATCGAGACCGACAACAATGCATCACTCCACAGCACGTAGGCCCTGAACTAGGCATTCTCCTGACGTTCTGTTAGAGGATTTAACAAGTTAAAAACAGATAAGATACACTGAGTAAGTGTGATGACTGCGTAATGACTTCCTTTCTACACAGCTGAAAGGGATAGTGTCGACGCCAATTAAGGGAAAGAGAGGATTGTGGTTTTCACCACCACCAACTACTATAATACTGTAGGCTACAGATTAGGCTATACATTACTAGGACTACTACAACTTTTTCTACATAAACTACAATTGCATCTAGGCTTACTACTAATTGAAGTTTACACTATACAGTGTTAAAAGATAATCAACTCTTTATGTTGATTTTGCAAAACATTACTTAAAGCTGGATGGGATATGTACGGTGAAACTGCCACATCCGTATATACTGCAATTTTTATGTACTGCAATTTGTATGTAAAGCAACAAAAAACATTGCACGATGCAGGATGCTCCTCTCCTCTGTTTCAACATCACAACAATAACAAACGTGCTGTGCAGTGGTGCTGTTTCCTCTTATGTGTCAGCTTTAACACCGTTTATTTATTTAACAACAAATTCTGATTTACAATGACGGCCTACACAATGGTAGTCAACTAATACGAGTTAAAAATGTACTCTGAGTTGATTTTCAACACTTTACACCAGTGAATGCAACAATCACCAGTGTTGGCCAATTTTCTAGTATTTACAGTGTTAAACTAAATGGTTGAAAAGCTAAGCTGCAACAGGACAATAAAGACACTTTTTAAGTGTTGATTTAACGCTTATGGTTTTTCTGTGTACAACTGTTAGTTTATGACTCCCTTCTACACTTCTGCCCATGCAACTTTGTCAACTGATCTCTGCTTTGTTATTATACATTGATAAATAAATATCCATTTGATGAAATTTCAGAAGAATTCGGCTGTCAGTTCTCGCCAAAATGGAAGCTGAACCAAAAGGGTGTTATTCCCAGGATCTAACGAGCGGCACAATAAACATACTGTATTCTCTTCCTCCTCCTCTCTCTGGCGTGTCGGCACCCTTCCAGGACATAAATGGGGCCTGTTTCTAAATCACATATTGGATTTCTCCTAAAGCTTGTAATCACATTAAGTAAGAGCAAAATAAAGGGTGAAATCAAGGGAAAGAAATGCTCGGATGAAATTAATTCAAGACATCGGAGTGGCTTAGGAGACCAAAGACGAAGCACGTAATTGCAGTTCAACTTGGGATTTACTGGGAAATCAGTAATGGTATTTGTTTTCATTCATAGCTGTTACTACCTACTAGAGAAGACCCTACGGGGGAAGATTAATGGCAAAAATAAAGATATCTGTGCCATACAGTCAGTAAATTCTGCATTAAATTGACTCTTTTATGTTGTTGTAGAGTAGCAGAGCATGTTAGTGAATGAATGGTCCATACGTCTCATCCTCTATGCAAGGCACTGAATTGAGTCAAGCTTGTGGGAAGTAATAATGTATTTCAGTAAAGAGAGATACCCCATACGGTCATCTCGGCACAGATGACCTGAAATGGCCTGGACACAGGACTGTTTGGAGCTGCAGAGGACAGTGATTTTAGCAGCAGCTCTGAATATCTGTTATCTAAGATAGCACAATAGAACTTCTACAAATCTGTCGGGGAGTCTGTTCTGCAGAGTGCCTCATGGAAAAAGACTCATGTTTTATCTCCTGGGTTTTTCCTTTTCCACAGAGGTAGAGGGAGCAAAGAGCGGAAAGAACGGTCCGAGTTACCCTACCTGAGAGGAGAAGAGAGGAGGAAAGATGTGAGGAGGGAGAGAGAGAGGGAAGAGAGGAGAGGAGGGAGGAAAGAGGTGAAGAGAGAGAGAGAGAGGGAAGAGAGGAGAGGAGGGAAAGAAAAGGAAAGATGTGAGGAGGGAGAGAGAGAGGGAAGAGAGAGGAGGGAGAGAGAGGGAAGAGAGGAGAGGAGGGAGAGAGAGGAAAGATGTGAGGAGGGAGAGAGAGGAAAGATGTGAGGAGGGAGAGAGAGGGAAGAGAGGAGAGGAGGGAAAGAAAAGGAAAGATGTGAGGAGGGAGAGAGAGAGGGAAGAGAGGAGAGGAGGGAAAGAAGAGAGGAAAGAGGTGAGGAGGGAGAGAGAGAGGGAAGATGTGAGGAGGGAGAGAGAGAGGGAAGAGAGGAGAGGAGGGAGAGAAGAGAGGAAAGAGGTGAGGAGGGAGAGAGAGAGGGAAGAGAGTGGAGGGAGAGAGAGAGGGAAGAGAGTGGAGGGAGAGAGAGAGGGAAGAGAGAGGAGGGAGAGAAGAGGAAAGAGGTGAGGAGGAGAGAGAGAGGAAGGAGGAGCGTAGGGAAAGGACGAGAGCAAAGATGGTGAGGGAGAGAGAGAGGGAAGAGAAGAGGAGGGAAAGAGGTGAGGAGGGAGAGAGAACAGGAAGAAGAAAGGACATGAGATAGCAGAGGAGTGGAAAGAGGGATTATTTTGTAGACATGACAAGGACACTAGGTTTTCCTGCAGACCGTATAGGTTTCCTTACAAAGGCAGCATTGTTCCTGTTGTCTGTGGGCCTGCTTGGCTAAAGAGGGATGGCATTGTGTTATCCTGTAATGCTACCTGTGATCTGATCAACGATAGCACTCCATGTTTGGTAAAGTTAGACATAAATATATCACAAATGCTATTAGGCCACCCGCGCCAGTCAATGTTGGCCTGCATCCTGACGCGAGGACAGCGGGACCAAAGTAGAAACCACTTTACTTAAGACATCATTCTGGGAGAAAAGGAGAACGAGGGAATGGGGTTATGAAGGGAGAAAAACACCCGTCGTAAAGTAAGTGATTCATGTCTCAGCAGAGTGCTGACAAAAAATGCCAAGATGTGTGATTCCAGGTGTTCCCTCTTAGAAATCTATATGCAGCTATTAGGATTTGGTTGTTTCTGATAATCTGCTTGTTTTTTTGAATGTTTGGTCAAATAGAAAGGGACCGATGATATTATAAATCTCCCCTCTTGCGTGCACACGCACGCACGCACGCACCTCAACCTGAAAATAAGCAGTAGGAAAGCCTCACCTGAAACAGGCTTAGACATGACAGACAGGACAGAATGTTTTCCTCTTACAGCCTGGAAACAGTCAGGAAGAGACGGTGGTCATGATAGAGCAACAAACACATGATTGAGTGGACTTCTGCCATTAAAACTATTAAATGCCCTGGCTGCAATTACATTCTCCTTTGATGCTTCATGTTGAAAATAGTTTGACAAGCTGCACTGTATAGGCATATTCTATAGTCAAAATTACAAAAGATGCTTCTATATACAAATGCACATAAAAAAAAAATCTCCACGATGCAGAAAGTCAAGGCACAGGATTTCAAGTAGCATTAATGTGCATTTCTGCCATCTTAAAATGTGTTCCTTTTTCACAGACCCCAAAGATAAAAAACAGTATCATCAATGATATTTCACAATTACAAAACCAGTCTATAATATAATTTACTATCAGCTGGCTCTCTCCCATTCCGGAGACAACACAACGACTAGTATATTATGACGTTTGTTTATTCACACATTTTTACATTTACAAATCTGCATATTATGTACATTCAGTAGTTGATGTTGTGGAAGACATATCCATTAGTGAGCTACATAGGAGGGACCAGTAGTTTCTCCTGACTGGGAAGAACTCGGGGGGGGGGGGGGGGGGGCTTTAGGTATCTTCCTGGTCAGATCCCATAGACCAGGGTATTCAACTGTTACCCTACGATGTCAAGAGCCTGCTGGTTTTCTGTTCTACCTGATAATTAATTGCACCCACCTGGTGTCCCAGGTCTAAATCAGTCCCTGATATGAAGGGAACAATGGAAAAAAAGCAGTGGAACTGGCTTCGAGGTCCAGAGTTGAGTTTGAGGGCCATTGACCATGTAACCTGGCTGGGAAAAACTCAGGGGCCTTGAGTATCTTCCTGGTCAGATCCCATTGTCCAGGTAAAACTCCTAGCCCTGCAACATATTGCTTTGTGGTGATGTTTCCCCTAAGTACAGATCTAGGATCAGCTTCCCCTCTTCCAATCCTAACCGTAACCAATACTGGGCCAAATGTAAACCCCCCTCCCCCGAGGCTTGTGGAGGCACACAATGCAGGGTGGTGTTCATTACGCACCAAACTGAAGAAAATGGACTCAAACAGGGAGGGACTACTTGCACTTGTCCAATAAGAAACACACATTTTTGGTTTCTGTCAGAAATCATTTTAAAACGCTTTCCATTGCATGCCCTAATGAACAAGACCCAGGATGCTGTGAATCACAGAGAACAATCTCTCTCTCTGCTCACTGTATATAAACAGTCCGTCATACAAAATGGTTTTGTATCCAAAATCAGACAGAGGACATTAAACCACAGGAAATGCAACTGAAGTGTGGTTGTGGGAGGAACAACTAGTGACAGAATTAAAAACTAACTCTTGAATTAGTCTACCTGTCAGCTTATATTCTGTGATTTGGCCCAGTTTTTCCTGACTACATGACCTGGCCAGGAAAAACTTGGGGCCCTAGTTATGGGCTACAATATCAGGGGTGTAATCATTAGTCCAAACAGTTAAAACCAGAGTTGTATTGGACAAATTCAGCTTGGTCCCTCCCCGTTTTGTTCCTTTTTGCAACAGAATCGGCATAATGAATACACCCCAGCCCATGGTTTTTCCTTGTCAGACAGATGGTCAGAAAAACACTTGTCCATATCTATGATGCTGATCAA
>NC_042985.1:8861409-8956409 GCF_901001165.1 Salmo trutta
CAGGTTGAAAACTTAATTAAAGGGATAGTTCACTCAAAAAACGATTTTAGTTTTCTTAATTAGTCCAGTGTTAATATGATCCCTTTATTTGTGCATGTCAGCAGCCAAGTTTTCAAGATATAGCTCTTTCAGTATAGAGATGTACTGTGATGATTTGATTAGAGAGCAAATCAAGACCGCGTGCTGTCATCCTATAAAGTGATGATTCAAACAATCTGCCTCGAAAACCTCTCTTCTCTCTGCCCTATTATTTTCCCTACAGAGAACTTAATGAAATAAATGAACAAATAACCAGACCCTCAAACACAAATTAGACAGCAAACGCGTGTAAGAATCCTAATGTTTACTGTTTAAGCATTGTTAACTTTTACAATGCTTTGGATACAGCCGCCACAATTAGGGATTTTTTGGGATATGTAACCCAAAATACAAGCTTCCTGTTTTTCCTAAGCGATGACTCATGGTCTGCGTGAGTGCCAGTGGTGCTTTTAGTAATTACACGACGTCCTTCAGTATAAATTTCATTTTGATGATATAATCCCATGTCGAAAAACAGCCTGCTTGTTCCTTTGTTGCCGGAGCAACATAAGAAGTTATATACTTATGCTAGCAGAGAAAGCCCATCGGCCGCATTCAGTCAGTCAAAATGTAGGAATAGAAATGATACCCCAGTCTGGTCTAGACTCTAGTGAACACGATGCAATGTGATAGCCTTTACTCTAACCTACATGGACCACTATACCACCCCAAGCTTTCTGACAATGTTAGAATCAAAAAGGAAATATGGATGTGTTTTTGGATCTGCAAGGGTGCATCCTAAATGACACCCTATTTGCCATATAGGGGGGTCCTTGGTCATAAGTAGTGCCCTATATAGGGAGCCTGGTGCCATTTGGGACGTAGCCTTAATGTATAGTTGTAAACAGTCATGTTCCTGTAACGGTACACTCCAGTTGGATTAAGAGAGAGAAGGCTTTGTGAAGAAAGGTAGAGATTAGGATTAGATTTCCAGTACATGTCCAGGATTTCATTTCACCCTCAGATGGAGTTGAAGTTGGAATCTTAGGTAAAATGCAGTTTACTGCGACCACTTACAAATATTATTTTTAAAGACCAATCCAAACTCAAAGCTTAATTTTGTATCATTCAAAATAAAGTTGCATTTACCTCAAAATGCACTTTCAAGAAAGATGTTACCTGAGAATAACAATTTACTCTAATGCATTCCAAATGGCACCCTATTCCCTATATAGTGCACTACAGCCTATAGTGCTCAGTCAAATGTAGTGCACTATAGCCTATAGTGCTCAGTCAAAAGTAGTGCACTACAGCCTATAGTGCTCAGTCAAAAGTAGTGCACTACAGCCTATAATGCTCAGTCAAAAGTAGTGCACTACAGCCTATAGTGCTCAGTCAAATGTAGTGCACTACAGTCTATAATGCTCAGTCAAAAGTAGTGCACTACAGCCTATAGTGGTAAGTCAAAAGTAGTGCACTACAGCCTATAGTGGTCAGTCAAATGTAGTGCACTACAGCCTATAGTGCTCAGTCAAATGTAGTGCACTACAGCCTATAGTGGTCAGTCAAAAAGTAGTGCACTATGTAGGTACTAGGGTGCCATTTGGGGCGCAACCTGATTGAACTATCGGTTATTGCTGCAGCTCTACTGATCTATGACTGTCAACACGCATGCTAAGAGTTTATTTCTGTATGTGCCAGGGACACGTAATGCCCTTGGTGCTGAGGCACACAACAATATGGTTTTTGGGGTGACAGCCCTGACAGTAAAAAGCATGATGAACGGCTCTTGTGTTTGGCACAGAAACAAACACACACACACACACAACCACACACACACACACACACTCACGATAACATCCTCCCTTGTCTCTAGAATAAAGGAGAGTATTGGTGCGTCCATCACTATCGTAAATGTCCAACAGTCTGCTGTACTGTAGGCCTGTACTGTATCTGTGTCCCATGGTTATCGTCTGTGGGGATTCTGTTACAGTGAAGGTAAACTCACTGCACTGTACACCTCTGGTCGTTGGGTGGGTGTGTACGCATGCATCTTTCAGTCAATGTAGGTCAAATTGACCACTTCTATTTGCCAAGTCATTGTGTTTAGCTGTTGTACAGCAGTAGCATGTGTTTAGTACTTGTTCACACCCTGCCAGCAGATTCTACATGTATTATTATTACAGACACAAACACAAAACACTGGTCTGACTTACTGGATGATGGCTCCACACACACCTATGGGCTCATGTCTGGTGAAAACACATAAACGTGTCATCTGGAAAACAACAACACAACAACAAGAGACTCATTATCAATCTCTCTCCACTCCAAATGACATATTACTTCAGGTTTAGAGTCTGTTTGAATGTGGCATCCTTTCCCATTTATTTAGTTTACAGTCTGTTTGAATGTGGCATCCTTTCCCATTTATTTAGTTTACAGTCTGTTTGAATGTGGCATCCTTTCCCATTTATTTAGTTTACAGTCTGTTTAAATGTGGCATCCTTTCTCATTTATTTCGTTTACAGTCTGTTTGAATGTGGCATCCTTTCCCATTTATTTAGTTTACAGTCTGTTTAAATGTGGCATCCTTTCTCATTTATTTAGTTTACAGTCTGTTTGAATGTGGCATCCTTTCCCATTTATTTAGTTTATAGTCTGTTTGAATGTGGCATCCTTTCTCATTTATTTAGTTTACAGTCTGTTTAAATGTGGCATCCTTTCTCATTTATTTAGTTTACAGTCTGTTTAAATGTGGTATCCTTTCCCTATTTAGTTTACAGTCTGTTTAAATGTGGCCTTTCTCATTTATTTAGTTTACAGTCTGTTTAAATGTGGTATCCTTTCCCATTTATTTAGTTTACAGTCTGTTTAAATGTGGCATCCTTTCCCATTATTTAGTTTACAGTCTGTTTGAATGTGGCATCCTTTCCCATTTATTTAGTTTACAGTCTGTTTGAATGTGGCACTTTCCCATTTATTTAGTTTACAGTCTGTTTGAATGTGGCATCCTTTCTCATTTATTTAGTTTACAGTCTGTTTGAATGTGGCATCCTTTCCCATTTATTTAGTTTACAGTCTGTTTAAATGTGGCATCCTTTCTCATTTATTTAGTTTACAGTCTGTTTAAATGTGGCATCCTTTCTCATGTATTAAGTTTAAAGTCTGTTTAAATGTGGCATCCTTTCCCATTTATTTAGTTTACAGTCTGTTAAAATGTGGCATCCTTTCCCATTATTTAGTTTAAAGTCTGTTTAAATGTGGCATCCTTTCTCGTTTATTTAGTTTAAAGTCTGTTTAAATGTGGCATCCTTTCCCATTTATTTAGTTTACAGTCTGTTTAAATGTGGCATCCTTTCTCGTTTATTTAGTTTAAAGTCTGTTTAAATGTGGCATTCTTTCCATTATGTAGTTTAAAGTCTGTTTAAATGTGGTATCCTTTCTCATTTATTTAGTTTACAGTCTGTTTAAATGTGGCATCCTTTCCCATTTAGTTTAAAGTCTGTTTAAATGTGGCATCCTTTCCCATTATTTAGTTTACAGTCTGTTTAAATGTGGCATCCTTCTCGTTTATTTAGTTTAAAGTCTGTTTAAATGTGGCATCCTTTCCCATTTATTTAGTTTACAGTCTGTTTGAATGTGGCATCCTTTCCCATTTATTTAGTTTAAAGTCTGTTTAAATGTGGCATCCTTTCTCGTTTATTTAGTTTAAAGTCTGTTTAAATGGGGCATCCTTTCCCATTTATTTTTTAAAGTCTGTTTAAATGTGGCATCCTTTCCCATTTATTTAGTTTACAGTCTGTTTAAATGTGGCATCCTTTCTCATTTATTTAGTTTACAGTCTGTTTGAATGTGGCATCCTTTCCCATTTATTTAGTTTATAGTCTGTTGAATGTGGCATCCTTTCTCATTTATTTAGTTTACAGTCTGTTTTAAATGTGGCATCCTTTCTCATTTATTTAGTTTACAGTCTGTTTAAATGTGGTATCCTTTCCCATTTATTTAGTTTACAGTCTGTTTAAATGTGGCCTCCTTTCTCATTTATTTAGTTTTACAGTCTGTTTAAATGTGGTATCCTTTCCCCATTTATTTAGTTTACAGTCTGTTTAAATGTGGCATCCTTTCCCATTTATTTAGTTTACAGTCTGTTTGAATGTGGCATCCTTTCCCATTTATTTAGTTTTACAGTCTGTTTGAATGTGGCATCCTTTCCCATTTATTTAGTTTACAGTCTGTTTGAATGTGGCATCCTTTCTCATTTATTTAGTTTACAGTCTGTTTGAATGTGGCATCCTTTCACATTTATTTAGTTTACAGTCTGTTTAAATGTGGCATCCTTTCTCATTTATTTAGTTTACAGTCTGTTTTAAATGTGGCAGTCCTTTATCATGTATTAAGTTTAAAGTCTGTTTAAATGTGGCATCCTTTCCCATTTATTTAGTTTACAGTCTGTTAAAATGTGGCATCCTTTCCCATTTATTTAGTTTAAAGTCTGTTTAAATGTGGCATCCTTTCTCGTTTATTTAGTTTAAAGTCTGTTTAAATGTGGCATCCTTTCCCATTTATTTAGTTTACAGTCTGTTTAAATGTGGCATCCTTCTCGTTTATTTAGTTTAAAGTCTGTTTAAATGTGGTATCCTTTCCCATTTATTTAGTTACAGTCTGTTTAAATGTGGCCTCCTTTCTCATTTATTTAGTTTACAGTCTGTTTAAATGTGGTATCCTTTCCCATTTATTTAGTTTACAGTCTGTTTAAATGTGCATCCTTTCCCATTTATTTAGTTTACAGTCTGTTTGAATGTGGCATCCTTTTCCCATTTATTTAGTTTACAGTCTGTTTGAATGTGGCAATCCTTCCCATTTATTTAGTTTACAGTCTGTTTGAATGTGGCATCCTTTTCTCATTATTTAGTTTACAGTCTGTTTTGAATGTGGCATCCTTTCCCATTTATTTAGTTTACAGTCTGTTTAAATGTGGCATCCTTTCTCATTTATTTAGTTTACAGTCTGTTTAATGTGGCATCCTTTCTCATGTATTAAGTTTAAAGTCTGTTTAAATGTGGCATCCTTTCCCATTTATTTAGTTTACAAGTCTGTTAAAATGTGGCATTCCTTTCCCATTTATTTAGTTTAAAGTCTGTTTAAATGTGGCATCCTTTCTCGTTTATTTCGTTTAAGTCTGTTTAAATGTGGCATCCTTTCCCATTTATTTAGTTTACAGTCTGTTTAAATGTGGCATCCTTTCTCGTTTATTTAGTTTAAAGTTCTGTTTAAATGTGGCATTCTTTCCCATTTATGTAGTTTAAAGTCTGTTTAAATGTGGTATCCTTCTCATTTATTTAGTTTACAGTCTGTTTAAATTGTGGCATCCTTTCCCATTTATTTAGTTTAAAGTCTGTTTAAATGTGGCATCCTTTCCCATTTATTTAGTTTACAGTCTGTTTAAATGTGGCATCCTTTCTCGTTTATTTAGTTAAAGTCTGTTTAAATGTGGCATCCTTCTCATTTATTAGTTTACAGTCTGTTAAATGTGGGCATCCTTTCTCATGTATTAAGTTTAAAGTCTGTTTAAATGTGGCATCCCTTTCCATTTATTTAGTTTACAGTCTGTTAAAATGTGGCCTCCTTTCCCATTTATTTAGTTTAAAGGTCTGTTTAAATTGTTGGCATCCTCCTCGTTTATTAGTTTAAAGTCTGTTTAAATGTGGCATCCTTTTCCATTTATTTAGTTTACAGTCTGTTTAAATGTGGCATCCCTTTCTCGTTTATTAGTTTAAAGTCTGTTTAAATGTGGCATTCTTTCCCATTTATGTAGTTAAGTCTGTTTAAATGTGATCCTTTTCATTTATTTATTTACAGTCTGTTTAAATGTGGCATCCTTTCCCATTATTTAGTTTACAGTCTGTTTAAATGTGGCATCCTTTCCCATTATTTAGTTTTACAGTCTGTTTAAATGTGGCATCCTTTCTCGTTTATTTAGTTTAAAGTCTGTTTAACTGTGGCATCCTTTCCCATTTATTAGTTTACAGTCTGTTTAAATGTGGCATCCTTTCCCATTTATTTAGTTTAAAGTCTGTTTAAATGTGGCATCCTTTCTCGTTGTATTTAGTTTAAAGTCTGTTAAATGGGGCATCCTTTTCCCCATTTATTTAGTTTAAAGTCTGTTTAAATGTGGCATCCCTTTCTCATTTATTTAGTTTATAGTCTGTTTAAATGTGGCATCCTTTCCATTTATTTAGTTTTACAGTCTGTTTAAATGTGGCATCCTTTCCCATTTATTTAGTTACAGTCTGTTTAAATGTGGCATCCTTTCTCATTTATTTAGTTTAAATGTCTTTCTGTTAAATGTGGCATCCTTTCTCATTTATTTAGTTTAAAGTCTGTTTAAATGTGGCATCCTTTCTCATTTATTTAGTTTACAGTCTGTTTAAATGTCGCATCCTTTCCCATTATTTAGTTTAAAGTCTGTTTAAATGTGGCCATCCTTTCCCATTTATTTAGTTTAAAGTATGTTTAAATGTGGCATCCTTTCCCATTTATTAGTTTACAGTCTGTTTAAATGTGGCATCCTTTCCCATTTATTTACTTTAAAGTCTGTTTAATGTGGCATCCTTTCCCATTTATTTAGTTTAAAGTCTGTTTAAATGTGGCATCCTTTCCCATTTATTTTGCTACATCAACCATTTGCATTTTCGAAATGATGGTGAAAAATATCCTTATTAAAGTCTCCATATAAACGGGGAGCACACAGTCATGTTCCTCCTCTGCCCGTCCTAAAAGTCCCTGTGCCTTGCTACTCACATGGCTGAAAGTCCTGTTTAATAGAAGGAAATAGAGCGGGCAGATACAGGAGACCCCAATAACCAGACTATTAAGCCTATTGTTTGGAGTGAAATGTCACCCTTGACCTTCTTGGAATGGAGGGGCAATTAAAAGCGTCCCCCATCTCTAACCCTCCCCCCCTCCATTTAATTGCTGCAATGTCCCACCCTCCTCTTTCTCTGTAGTAGTCAACTGGCTTTTTAGGGTAATACAGTTTGAACTATAAATAAGTTAAGTTGGAATGTTTATGCGATAGACTTGACCTTAAACTACTCTGTTCAGCAGAATGTACTTACTTGGGGTGTTGTGGTACTAAAGGTTTGTTAAAACCCTGCACAAACAACTGTGGTTACGACCTGTTAGTGTGCCATGTTGCACATGCGTTGCAGCAATTGTTCACCAATAGTCTACTGTGGTGCACCAAACTTTTTAGTGCCCTCAACTCTAACAGCACAACTCTTAAGGTAGTCCGACATAAACAAAGACAGGAAACTGTCTATTATAAAATACATGTATAATACTGCACAGTAACATGAATTTACACCAACACAAGACATTCCAAATCCTTTTCACTACTGTACCACAGTATCTGTGCAACTAAGGTCCACCCTTCTGACATAGCAACTAGCGGGGAACAACTTACTCACTCCAATGCTGCCTTAATGGACACCCTATTCCCGATATAGTGCTCTACTTTTGGCACCTTTCTTCCTTCCGTGACATTTTGCATGATCCCCTCCACCTCCACACACGGACCATGTCAAACAGCCCAGATGATAGCCTAGATAACGGGGTTCAATCTGATAGTCTCACTCCGGGACTCTGTCCTTGTCTTGTTTCTGCTATTGATGTATGTGGTGATTACAGCCAGACAGACTCCTACACACCCAGGATCCATTATCTCCCTGTGTCCTGGGTGAGCCGACTCATCCACACTTTACAGCTTATTCAAAGGTTCCATTTCCATAGACATGGGATGTACAGTAGAGTACAGGGAATAGGACTGTGTCCCAAATGGCACCCTATTTCCTATGTAGTGTACTACTTTTTGAGCAGTGCACCTTTGCTTTTTTAGACCCAGAGTGTTTTTTTTTTGTGTGTTTTTTTTAAGGAGAGAGGAATTCCAAACTCCTTTGGTTTTGTATTATTTTCATGACAGGTTAGGTAGTAGAGGACAGAGTAGAGAGAGCAGAAACCAGCAGCCCCATCTCAGGGGTATATATGGTTCTAAAGGTGAGAGTGTTTCCTGCTCAACCAGACTCCAGGCCAAGGCCCAGAGCTGTTCTTAGGTCATCAAGTTGTTCCTGACAGGTAGAGGAGTGACTTATACAGACTA
The DNA here is from genome assembly GCF_901001165.1 of Salmo trutta. NCBI lineage: Eukaryota > Metazoa > Chordata > Actinopteri > Salmoniformes > Salmonidae > Salmo > Salmo trutta. Next base: position 8,869,589 of record NC_042985.1, read on the forward strand.
TTATACCAGGGGATAGTCACCTTAGTCTGGGAGTTGTTCCTGACAGGTAGAGGAGTGACTGTATACAGGACTTTATACCAGGGGATAGTACCTTAGTCTGGAGTAGTTCCTGACAGGTATAGGGAGTGACTGTATACAGACTATTATACCAGGGGATAGTCACCTTAGTCTGGGAGTTGTTCCTGACAGGTAGAGGAGTGACTGTATACAGATATTATACCAGGGGATAGTCACCTTAGTCTGGGAGTTGTTCCTGACAGGTAGAGGAGTGACTTATACAGACTATTATACCAGGGGATAGTCACCTTAGTCTGGAGTTGTTCCTGACAGGTAGAGGAGTGACTTATACAGACTATATACCAGGGGATAGTCACCTTAAGTCTGGGAGTTGTTCATGACAGGTAGAGGAGTGACTGTATACAGACTATTATTACCAGGGGATAGTCACCTTAGTCCTGGGAGTTGTTCCTGACAGGTAGAGGAGTGACTTATACAGACTATATACCAGGGGATAGTCACCTTAGTCTGGGAGTTGTTCCTGACAGGTAGAGGAGGACTTATACAGACTATTATACCAGGGGATAGTCACCTTAGTCTGGGAGTTTGTTCCTGACAGGTAGAGGAGTGACTGTATACAGACTATTATACCAGGGGATAGTCACCTTAGTCTGGGAGTTGTTCCTGACAGGTAGAGGAGCGACTGTATACAGACTATTCATACCAGGGGATAGTCACCTTAGTCTGGGAGTTGTTCCTGACAGGTAGAGGAGTGGACTGTATACCGACTATTATACCAGGGGATAGTCACCATTAGTCTGGGAGTTGTTCCTGACAGGTAGAGGAGTGACCTTATACAGACTATTATACCACGGGATAGTCACCTTAGTCTGGGAGTTGTTCCTGACAGGTAGAGGAGTGACTTATACAGACTATTATACCAGGGGATAGTCACCTTAGTCTGGGAGTTGTTCCTGACAGGTTAGAGGAGTGACTTATACAGACTATTATACCAGGGGATAGTCACCTTAGTCTGGGAGTTGTTCCTGACAGGTAGAGGAGTGACTTATACAGACTATTATACCAGGGGATAGTCACCTTAGTCTGGGAGTTGTTCCTGACAGGTAGAGGAGTGACTGTATACAGACTATTATACCAGGGGATAGTCACCTTAGTCTGGGAGTTGTTCCTGACAGGTAGAGGAGTGACTGTATACAGACTATTATACCAGGGGATAGTCACCTTAGTCTGGGAGTTGTTCCTGACAGGTAGAGGAGTGACTTATACAGACTATTATACCAGGGGATAGTCACCTTAGTCTGGGAGTTGTTCCTGACAGGTAGAGGAGTGACTTATACAGACTATTATACCAGGGGATAGTCATCTTAGTCTGGGAGTTGCTACTGACAGAGGCTGATAGAGGAGAGGGCCTTGCAGATATCTACAAAAGGAAAATAATGATCTAAGTCAGTGACTTGCTCCGGATACAGAGAGCGGTAAGAGGGATAAAGGATGAGGAGACATAAGAGACGATTGAGAACAGAGGAGAGAGTAGGAGCAGAGAGGAAGGAGCGGAGAGGAGATACGAGGAGAGAGAGAGAGAGAGAGAGAGAGAGACGAGAGAGAGAGAGAGGAGAGAGAGAGAGAGAGAGAGAGAAGGGAGAGGAGGAAAGGGAGAGAGAAGAGAGAAGAGAGGAGACCCAAACCAGGGCACTGCGTTCATCCACCTCTGGCCTGCTCGCCTCCCTCCCTCTGAGGAAGCACAGTTCCCGCTCAGCCCAGTCAAAACTGTTCGCTGCTCTGGCACCCCAATGGTGGAACAAGCTCCCTCACCGACGCCAGGACAGCGGCAGTCAATCACCACCTTCCGGAGACACCTGAAACCCCACCTCTTTAAGGAATACCTGAGATAGGATAAGTAATCCTTCTACCCCCCCCCCTAAAAGATTTAGATGCACTATTGTAAAGTGGTTGATCCACTGGATATCATAAGGTGAATGCACCCAATTTGTAAGTCGCTCTGGATAAGAGCGTCTGCTAAATGACTTAAATGTAATGTAAAAATGTAAAGGAGAGAGGAGAGAAGAGAGGAGAGAGTAGAGCGGAGAGGAGAGGAGAGGAGAGGAGAGGAGAGGAGAGGAGAGGAGAGAGAGAGGAGAGAGAGAGAGAGAGAAGGAGAGGAAGAAAGGGGAGAGAAGAGAGAAGAGAGGAGAGAAGAGAGGAGAGAAGAGAAGAGAGAAGAGAGGAGAGAAGAGAAGAGAGGAGAGAGAGAGGAGAGAGGAGAGGAGAGGAGAGAGGGGGCTAGCTCAGAGGCGTTGATCAGGCCACTGATCTGGAGTGTCTGATTCTCAGCTAATCCCGACACAGACTGTTGCACCTCGCTGATTACCATCAGCCCCCTCTTCCTCTTCCTTTGTCCTCGCCAGCCTTTCGTCTCTCAACTGCCCCATTGGAATCTAATCAGGAGGAAAGAGGGAAGCCTGTTTTGTCTATCTGACGTCCTGCCGTGGCAGCCGAGGATGGTTTTTGACACTGCAATAGGGGGAAGTATTAAGAGGACGGACGAGATGCCACCCAGGGCTGCGGACAATTGATGGATTGGCTGAGTGACTCGACCGCTAATTAACTTGTTTCTTGACGACTGGGCGGAACCAGTGGGCTAATCATATAGTGGACAGAAAGTCTATGTGAGCCATTACGCCACAAAGGAGAGAGACAAGGGATTGTTGCGAAACAGCTTGATCAGATTGACATGTCATGGACCTTTTTGGGAAATACTTTAATAAAAGCTGGCTGTTATAATGCATTATTACCTGTGATAAGCATATAATAACACTGTTTGGAAATCTTGTTGTATTATAAATGTATGAAATGGTAATAACTGGATCATTACGAGATGATAATGAGACGTTATAAGGGGTCGTTAGCCTACGTGCTTTTAACAGATCATAATGCACCTGTAGGTGAAAGTAATAGCCTGGCAATCTAAAAGGTTTTAAAGCAGCACAGAGACACTTACCTACAGGCATGGTTTTGCCATGTATCTTGTCGGCCCAACCGGCATAGTATCTAAGGGTTTTGATGCTGCCGTCCAGATCAATGAAGAAAGAATGTAGGAATGGCTTCCCAGTGTCTATAGTCTCCATAGTCTGTAAAAGAGAATCAGAAACATTGAGCATAGTGCATTAAGGCCACATTAATGCAGGCTATCCTAACTTCTGGGAAACCTGAGGCAGAATCATCTCAATAGGAGGAAAAAAGATCTGTTGTGGAACAAAAAATAAATAATAATATATGTTCTCAAAAATCTATTTTGAGAGTTTCTGTCATCTTTTACTCAGTCGGCTGCAAGCGCAGCACCATCAACCCCTTGGCTGCTACAAAACAATGTTTTATGCCCTCGACGTGCGCCAAGAAGTGAATATGCTGTGGGAGTTCATGGGTTCAGAAAGAAAAGTAATAATGCTAATAATTATAATGCTGATAGGAGGCTGAGCAGAGGCCAGGGTCTCTGCTCAGGGTACGGCATGGCTGCCATCGCTAGCACGGTTGTCTCTCTGTGTAGCCAAGGCTGCTGTGAGCTGGAACATTAGATGACCAGAAAATACAACAGATCCATCTGAATCTGAATGTCATATCAAATGTTTTTCAAATCTAGATGAACAATCATTTCTATAGAGCAGAGGGGTGGACAGAAACCTTGACAAAAGCAATCCATGACATTGTGCATTTGACAGTATTTCAAAAAGTGACTGTACGTAAGTTACTAAACTCTTTGACGGACACAAGCTGCTTGAAACCACTAAGCCGAATGTGTTGGGGAAGAGAAAAATATTGTATGGTGAGACCCACTGTCAAACATGATTTGTACACTTATATGGTGCTATGATACTCAAGTTCTTTAATTGACTGTCTCATGCCAAGTGGGACACAAGTCAAGTGTTTACTAAAAACCTGGGTCAAATACATACGTCAAATACTTTAAAATAAGCCTACTTGAAAGTATTTGAGGTGCGCTTGATTTACCTTGGGGTTTGGGAGAACCAATAGAGAATGATAGAGGACTTTGTATCAGTCCTACTATGGCATCTGTGAGTGCACTGGCATCTCCATTTTGAAGTAGTCAATTTTGTTCCAGTACTTCTTCTATGAGTTGTTAAACAAACTGAAAGGGTGCATACTGCCACCTGGAGTGTGTTGTCTGAACAGGTATAAAGTCAAGGCTGGCGATTTACTGCCACCTGCAGTTATGGAATGTTTGCTTACGAGTATAGTTCATTAGCTGATCCCTCCTGATGACCCTGATGGAATTATGTGATCCTTGTGAATTACACTGACGAAGGCTTAGGAAGGCCGAAATGTTTGTCTATCTACCTACCCCCGAATTAACAAAATACTATAAAGAAACCTTGAATCTCCTTTTTGAGTGCGGACCAGCTACATCCATTTGTGCTCCTTCCTTAACCCATTGGAATTCCCACCGAGTTGGCTACTTCAAAATGGTGAAAGGCCTCAATGACACTGCCAATGCTAAATCAGACTTTTGGGCACTTGAGTCCTCTATCTATCTCTATGGGAGAACCAGATCAAGTGCAGCACCAACAATGACATATGTAGGCTATCTGACCAATAAGATCTAATTTAACCCAATGCAAATGGGCAGATAATGAGAGACGAAGCACTGCCACAGAGCTAGAACACCAATAGATTTATCCTGTATCCTTTCTTTGAGCTAAACGCTAAATCTGGTCTTTATTTCCCCCACAAACAGAACAGGGGTTAGCATAATTAGCGATACCCCAGCACAAGCAGCCCTCCCAGAGCATGTTTTCAATTAGCAGCCACATGCGATCCCATAATATGACTTCACTCTCATCTGTAATGTTTCATTTACAAATCTGACTCCTAATGCAATCTGGAAACTCGATTGAAAAGGCATTGGAACATGTGAGAAGGCATTGGAACTTGGCTTGGATCACTGTCTAAAATAATCCAAGGTGGCCCAACTCAAGATCCTTTAGTAACTACAGTAGTTCCACAGCCTTTTTGAGTTGACTCAACTTTTTGGAGAAGTGGCGGCAGGTAGCCTTGTGTTTTACTTATTTTCCACCATAATTTGCAAATAAATTCATAAAAAATCCTACAATGTGATTTTCTGGATTTTTTTCTCATTTTGTCTGTCATAGTTGAAGTGTACCTATGATGAAAATTACAGGCCTCTCTCATCTTTTTAAGTGGGAGAACTTGCACAATTGGTGGCTGACTAAATACTTTTTTGTCCCACTGTACTACCATGTCCCGTTCAAAGGCACCTACCACCATGTCCCATTCAAAGGCACCTACCACCATGTCCCGTTCAAAGGCACCTACTACCATGTCCCGTTCAAAGGCACCTACTACCATGTCCCGTTCAAAGGCGCCTACCACCATGTCCCGTTCAAAGGCACCTACCACCATGTCCCGTTCAAAGGCACCTACCACCATGTCCCGTTCAAAGGCACCTACCACCATGTCCCGTTCAAAGGCACCTACTACCATGTCCCGTTCAAAGGCACCTACTACCATGTCCCGTTCAAAGGCACCTACCACCATGTCCCGTTCAAAGGCACCTACCACCATGTCCCGTTCAAAGGCACCTACTACCATGTCCCGTTCAAAGGCACCTACCACCATGTCCCGTTCAAAGGCACCTACCACCATGTCCCGTTCAAAGGCACCTACTACCATGTCCCGTTCAAAGGCACCTACTACCATGTCCCGTTCAAAGGCGCCTAAATCTTGTGTCTTGCCCATTCACCCTCTGAATGGCACACAATCACAACCCATGTCTCAATTGTCTCAAGGCTTAAAACTTCTTTAACCTGTGTCCCCCTTCATCTACACTGATTGAAGTGGATTTAACAAGTGACATCAATAAGGGATCACACCGTAGCTTTCACCTGGATTCACTTGGTCAGTCTATGTCAATCAACTTAAAAATATGTTTTTGATAGATGTTTTGTATGTACATTATTTGATTATTGACAAAAGGCTGTTATATTTTTTTAGGTTAAATTAATACTACACTCCAAAACTATATTTTGGTATTTTGTCATTAGTCCACTGTCAATACAATTCCATGTCAGTTAAACTTTTTCCCAATTACGGTCTTCTCTTGTAACACACACAGGCCTAATGTCACACAGACACTCACCAACAATATTAGAATGAATGTCAAGGTTGTGTGGGGATTATATAGCAACGAGTGTAGAACTGAAAAATATATATTACTCGAATCGCGACATAGCAGCTTGGAAAAGATTTTCAATCACAGATCATGCACCTTCAGCGTCTGGTGCATTGCGCTGCTGCTGTCAATTCTCTCTGGACACCCAAACTAGATGATAGGCTACCTTCACAACGCAGGTGACAGATGTCAAGTTGACCAATAGGCTGCTAGTTGTAGCCTTCTACAGTCTAGAGACAAATAATGTTAATAGGCCGTTATATCCACAACTTACCGCTAGCAGTGCCCGGTCCCTCTCCATCAGGTCAGCGAGCTTGTGCAGGAGTCGCCCCCGGCTTGACACATCCATCCTTCGCCACGGCGAGCCCCTCTGGCTGGCCGCCCTGGCAGCCTTTACAGCCTTGTCCACATCTGCCTGCAGGTACACATCAACAGATTTAACCTACCTAAAACATTTCTATGGGTAATATTGTTTTGCATAAGTTACAATTATGAGCAGGCTAATGATAATTGATAGGCCTAATTAATTTGCAAAAATGTATTTTTGTCTGTAGCCTAATAAAGGACCTTGACATTGAGTTGATAGACAGTCACTCTCTCGGTTTTAAATTAGGCTATGGAAAAGGAAATTGAACATATAGGCCGAGATCAAGGGTCTTCAACCTTTTCTTGACCAGGGACCCCCTCCCAGGTAAACTGGCAACGCAGGGACCCCCATCATACGTTAGTAAAAACATTTATTTCATGTCTTATCTTATCATGGGCGGCAGGTAGCCTAGTGGTTAGAGTGTTGGACTAGTAACCAAAAGGTTGCAAGATCTAGTCCCCAAGCTGACAAGGTAAAAATCTGTTTTTCTGCCCCTGAACAAGGCAGTTAACCCACTGTTCTTAGGCCGTCATTGAAAATAAGAATTTGTTCTTAATTGACTTGCCTAGTTAAATAAAGGTAAACAAATTTAAAAATCATCAGGTGAATCATAATGGCAATGAGAAGTAATCAACATTTTAAAATTATAGATTTGGTAAATAGTTTTCATTATTTTGACCTCCCCACATTATAATTGGAAGAGGAAGTGTAGTCTCTAACAGACTATTAGCTAAAAAGGTAGTAACTCCAAACAGATTTTCGCTAAGAGTTTTAGCTGTTTAAACTAAGGTTAGCCATGTCTTGGCAAACATGTCCAAGTCAAGAAAGATTACCAGCAGTGAACGGCACTTGCCGCACTGTTAGCCTATTGACTGGTAGCCTATTGACTGTTAGCCTATTGACTGGTAGCCTATTGACTGGTAGCTTATTGACTGGTAGCCTATTGACTGGTAGCCTATTGACTGGTAGCCTATTGACTGTTAGCCTATTGACTGGTAGCCTATTGACTGGTAGCTTATTGACTGGTAGCCTACTGACAGGTAGCCTATTGACTGGTAGCCTATTGACTGGTAGCTTATTGACTGGTAGCCTACTGACAGGTAGCCTAATGACTGGTAGCTTATTGACTGGTAGCCTATTGACTGGTAGCTTATTGACTGGTAGCCTACTGACAGGTAGCCTATTGACTGGTAGCTTATTGACTGGTAGCCTATTGACTGGTAGCTTATTGACTGGTAGTCTACTGACTGGTAGCCTATTGACTGGTAGCTTATTGACTGGTAGCCTATTGACTGGTAGCTTATTGACTGGTAGCCTATTGACTGGTAGCTTATTGACTGGTAGCCTATTGACTGGTAGCTTATTGACTGGTAGCCTATTGACTGGTAGCTTATTGACTGGTAGCCTATTGACTGGTAGCTTATTGACTGGTAGCCTATTGACTGGTAGCTTATTGACTGGTAGCCTACTGACAGGTAGCCTATTGACTGGTAGCCTATTGACTGGCAGCCTATTGACTGGTAGCCTACTGACAGGTAGCCTATTGACTGGTAGCCTATTGACAGGTAGCCTATTGACTGGTAGCCTACTGACAGGTAGCCTATTGACTGGTAGCCTACTGACAGGTAGCCTATTGACTGGTAGCCTACTGACAGGTAGCCTACTGACAGGTAGCCTATTGACTGGTGCTTTTTCAAAGCCTATGTCAGACACTCCAGTCAGTGTATTAGCTCCAGTCAGTGTATTAGCTCCAGTCAGTGTATTAGCTCCAGTGAGTGTATTAGCTCCAGTCGGTGTATTAGCTCCAGTCGGTGTATTAGCTCCAGTCGGTGTATTAGCTCCAGTCGGTGTATTAGCTCCAGTCGGTGTATTAGCTCCAGTCGGTGTATTAGCTCCAGTCAGTGTATTAGCTCCAGTCAGTGTATTAGCTCCAGTCAGTGTATTAGCTCCAGTCAGTGTATTAGCTCCAGTGAGTGTATTAGCTCCAGTCGGTGTATTAGCTCCAGTCGGTGTATTAGCTCCAGTCGGTGTATTAGCTCCAGTCGGTGTATTAGCTCCAAACGGTGTATTAGCTCCAGTCAGTGTATTAGCTCCAGTCAGTGTATTAGCTCCAGTCAGTGTATTAGCTCCAGTCAGTGTATTAGCTCCAGTCAGTGTATTAGCTCCAGTCAGTGTAATTTTCTCAATATTAGGAGTTGACAAATAAAGTAAAAATATTATCCTCTTTTATGGTATGTAATTAAAAATGTGTTTATTCTGTTGTTGCTAGCGATATTCATAAAAACATTGGAGAAAAAAAACGTTTTTATATATATATATATTTTCGTAGACCCCTGCAGTCCCTGAAATGGCAATCAGAACCAGATGAAGAGAGATAGAGAGGTGGAGAAAAGACAGGATCACTGCAGTAGTAGTAATCAAATTCTGTTCATTTGATTTAGCAAACATTCCTTTTTTCCTCAAGTCAACTTAGTAATTAAGACATGGGCCTAATCAAACATGAATTCATGTTTTAGGTACATACTTTGTCTGCTTCTTCCACTTCACAGATTTTGACACCTGTTGCTGGATTGAAGGTCTGAAACGTCTTTCCTTTGAGAGAGGTGTGCCACTCATTGTTGATAAAAATCTGTTGGACACAAAGAAAGATGCAGTTTTAAAAAAATACTGTTTTACACTTGTTCATTAGACTACTATCAGTAAGCTATATAACACAGGAGCATAACTCAAGTGTGTTTTTTGGTTTTCAAATATATTTTTAATGCAATCTTTTGGATCCAACTCCAATATGAAGACATGGATAACACACCAACAGGCAAACCACAAACTCTAGCCTGTGCACAGGCTACAGACTAACATGCATTAGAATAACTTGACGAAATTCACCTGCCCTGCCTTATGATGTCTTAAACATGTACTTTGACATTATATTATACCTTATACCTTACACTCACGTTTCACATTTTATGGTCACGTGCACTAACTAGCACAGTGAAATTACTTTATTGAATGCTCTTTCCCAACAATGCAGTAGTACTATGTTCAAAACAGTTAAAAGTTTCTAAACTTATATATTTATATAGTTCAAAACAGTTAAAAAGTTTCGAAAGTTGTGCATACCGGTGTTTCAGATGTTTCGGCTTAATACTTTTTTTTCACATGACATTTTCACTATTCAGTGATTGCTGCTATGTTACTTAATAAGACGTGCGTCTCACCTTGGTGTGGCGTATCTCCTGCACTTTGACGGGCTGGGGAAAAGACATGGGAGGGCTCCCATCGCCATTCGCCCCGGTCACCCCGTTCTCTGTAGTTCCGTTCTGAGCCATTCTGCGTCACCGGTCCAGTCCTGCCACAACTGTATTCTCTATGTGTGTCTGTCTACTGAGCACTACAAGCGCATCCAGCGGTCTTTATAAGAATGCGAAAATCCTCCCTCGCTCTCTCTCTCTCTCGCTCTCTCCCCAGAGCAGCTGAGGGTAACCCAACTCTGCCCTTATCAAAATATCAGGCCCCAGTATCTGCAGCATGGAATCATAAACCAAAAGCCTCCTGGAATATTGTTGTTAATAGGAATGTTTAACGTAACAGGATAAAGATATAATGACATACGCTTTTATATTGACGGTCGGCTACTCAAGGACATGTGTGGCAGGTACAATTTTTGCGTGTCAACTTATTCATTGGGGAAAGTGCAAGGTGTCAAAGTATGGAACTTAAGCCATTCAAATGGATGCTAATTACTGTGGATGCTTTTAGACTACAGATGGCAAAATTGTAGAACACGGACAGCAGTACGTTCAAGTGTATACATTTCCAACACAATCTCACACTCAGTTCGTGTTAATATGTACAAAAAGTATTTCAGCAGATTTTGTGCGTTTTTGTGTGGCTTAATTCGTGTGAAAATACATATATTTTTGTGAGACTTAATTCGTAGCAATATACACACATTTTTGTGTGACTTCATTCATAGATAAAAAAAATTGTGGGAAAACTTCAGAACAATCTTTTAAAAGTTATTGGGGCAATGCATTTTGGGCAATGGTGCTCCACACTGCCTTTTTTGTGTCCCACATTTATATATATATATATAAAAAACATGTTAACAACCCAATATTGTTAATCAACCAGATTGTCACCCGAAATACTTATAATATAATAGTAGCCTTACGTTTTTTCTATGGTTGTTTTTGCTTAATACTTTGGGATACTGGTGCAATGTCGGATTCTATGAGGGTTGCCAAATTGGAGTAAAAAGCTGTATTTGTCCCCCCCAAAAATGGTGATATCGATGAAGGTATTTGATTGGGAATGGGGAGACATTTTCATGATGGGAAATGAATTCACCAACAAAGGTGGGAAAACAGAAGATCGTCGTGTCAATCATGTTATATACTTAGGCTATTGTAACAAGGCATATGTCAGCATTGTAGGCCTACTGCCCGAGGCCTACTAGGCTTTCATGTTAGCAGCCCTTAGAGTTTACTTTGCCACGAATGAGCCCTGGTCAGAGTCCCTGTTGCAGCTTTCACTTTATTCCGCTACATTGGTGGCAGTGTTGGGACCACGTCCAGCTAACGTCTAGTTATGTGATCTAGTATTAGGAAGCATTCTGGTTTTCAACATTGTGTTGGGTGTAATTACAATGATACAGTTGAAGTTGGAAGTTTACATACACCATAGCCAAATACATTTAAACTCAGTTTTTCACAATTCCTGACATTTAATCCTAGTAAAAATTCCCTGTCTTAGGTCAGTTAGGATCACCGCTTTATTTTAAGAATATGAAATGTCAGAATAATAGTAGAGAGAATTATTTATTTCAGCTTTTATTTCTTTCATCACATTCCCAGTGGGTCAGAAGTTTACATACACTCAATTAGTATGTGGTAGCATTGCCTTTAAATTGTTTAACTTGGGTCAATCGTTTCGGGTAGCTTTCCACAAGCTTACCACAATAAGTTGGGTGAATTTTGTCCCATTCCTCCTGACAGAGCTGGTGTAACTGAGTTAGGTTTGTAGGCCTCCTTGCTCGCTTTTTCAGTTCTACCCACACATTTTCTATAGGATTGAGGTCAGGGCTTTGTGATGGCCACTCCAATACCTTGACTTTGTTGTCCTTATGCCATTTTGCCACATCTTTGGAAGTATGCTTGAGGTCATTGTCCATTTGGAAGACCCATTTGCGACCAAGCTTTAACTTCCTGATTGATGTCTTGAGATGTTGCTTCAATATATCCACATAATTTTCCTCCCTCATGATGCCATCTATTTTGTGAAGTGCACCAGTCCCTCCTGCAGTAAAACACCCCCACAACATGATGTTGCCACCCCCGTGCTTCACGGTTGGGATGGTGTTCTTCGCCTTGCACGCCTCCCCCTTTTTCCTCAAAACATAACGATGGTCATTATGGCCAAACAGTTCTATTTTTGTTTCATCACACCAGAGGACATTTCTCCAAAAAGTACGATCTTTGTCCCCATGTGCAGTTGCAAAACATAGTCTGGCTTTTTTATGGCGGCTTTGGAGCAGTGGCTTCTTCCTTGCTGAGCGGCCTTTCAGGTTATGTCGATATAGGACTCGTTTTACTGTGGATATAGATACTTTTCAACCTGTTTCCTCCAGCATCTTCACAAGGTCCTTTGCTGTTGTTTTGGGATTGACTTGCACTTTTCGCATCAAAGTACGTTCATCTCTAGGAGACAGAACGCATCTCCTTCCTGAGCGGTATGACGGCTGCGTGGTCCCATGGTGTTTATACTAGCTTATTATTGTTTGTACAGATGAACGTGGTACCTTCAGACATTTGGAAATTGCTCCCAAGGATGAACCAGACTTGTGGAGGTCTACAATTTTCTTCTGAGATTTTGGTTGATTTCTTTTGATTTTCCCATGATGTCAAACAAAGAGGCACTGCGTTTGAAGGTAGGCCTTGAAATACATCCACAGGTACACCTCCAATTGACTCAAATTATATAAATTAGCCTGTCAGAACCTTCTAAAGCCATGACATCATTTTCTGGAATTTTCCAAGCTGTTTATAGGCACAGTCAACTTAGTGTATGTAAACTTCTGATCCACTGGAATTGTGATACAGTGGATTATAAGTGAAATTAGCTGTCTGTAAACAATTGTTGGAAAAATTACTTGTGTCATGCACAAAGTAGATGTCCTAACCGACATGCCAAAGCTATAGTTTGTTAACAAGAAATTTGTGGAGTGGTTTTAAAATGAGTTTTAATGACTCCAACCTAAGTATATGTAAACTTCCAACTTCAACTGTATATCTTGTGATCAATGGATAAGCAACAATGGGTGTGACAGATAGAAGTAGTCACTACAGGTGTCGTCAAGCCTTACATCAAAGTAGCCTGAAGCTGAATAGAAAGTGCTACAGTATGCCCTGACCAGTTATTCAGCGAAAATCCTCTGTGACTGTCTAATTTACATAAGTTTAATTATCAATGTGGACCCAAAACAAACACATTCTACACATTTACAAACTACCTGTTTAAAGTCTTATTACAACCATGGTGTTATTTTGTTACTGAAACTTATACATCTAATAACCTGAAATTGAAAATTGGATGTAAAAATATTGAGGATAATAGTGGATGATATTGCCACTCCTATTTGCCATATCTTCAATCTAAGCCACTAGAAAGTGGGTGTCCTCAGGCCTGGAGGGATGAAAAAGTCATTCTGCTAACCTAGAATAGTAATGACCCCGTTACTGGCTCGAATAGTTTACCAATGAGATTGTTACCAACACTTATGTAAACTTTTGGGGAAAATGGTGTTTGACCAGATACAATGCTATTTTACTGTAAACAAATTGACAAACAGACTTTCAGCACGCTTATAGGGAAGGACATTCAACAAGCACAATACTTACACAAATTACTGATGATTGGCTAAGAGAAATTGATGATAAAATGATTGTGGGAGCTGTTTTGTTAGACTTCAGTACGGCTTTTGACGTTATCGATCATAGTCTGTTGATGAAAAAACTTGTGTTACGGCTTTACACCCCCTGCTATATTGTGGATTAAGAGTTACCTGTCTAACAGAACACAGAGGGTGTTCTTTAATGGAAGCCTCTCCAACATAATCCAGATAGAATCAGGAATTCCTCAGGGCAGCTCTTTAGGCCCCTTACTTTTTGATTACTTTGAGTAAAGCCAGTGTGTCTATGTATGCGTATGACTCAACACTGTATACGTCAACTACTACAGTGACTGAAATGACTGCAACACTTAACAAAGAGCTGCAGTTAGTTTCAGAATGGGTGGCAAGGAACAAGTTAGTCCTAAATATTTTTTAACTAAAAGCATTGTATTTGGGACAAATCATTCACAAAACCATAAACCTCAACTAAATCTTGTAATGAATAATGTGGAACTTGAGCAAGTTGAGGTGACTAAACAGCATGGAGTAACCCTGGATTGTAAACTGTTATGGTCAAAACATGTTGATGCAATAGTAGCTAAGATGGGGAGAAGTCTGTCTATAATAAAGTGCAATGTTGCCTTCTTGACAACACTGTCAATAAGGCAGGTCCTACAGGCCCTAATTTTGTTGCACCTGGACTACTGTTCAGTTGTGTGGTCAGGTGCCACAAAGAGGGACTTGCAATTGGCTCAGAACAGGGCAGTGCGGCTAGCCCTTAAATGTACACAGAGAGCTTACATTAATGATATGCAGGTCAATCTCCCCTGGTTTAAAGTGGAGGAGAGATTGACTTCATCCCAACTTGTTTTTGTAAGAGGTGTTAACAAACTGAATTCACCAAGGTGGCTGTTTAAACTACTAGCACATAGCTCGGACACCCATGCATACCCCACAAGACATGCCACCAGAGGTCTCTTTACAATCCCCAAGTCCAGAACAATACTTCATAGAGCCATGGCTACATGGAACTCTATTCCACATCAGGTAACTGATGTAAACAGTAGAATCAGATTTAAAAAACAGATAGAAATACACCTTATGGAACAGCGGGGACTGTGAAGAGACACAGGTACAGACAGACATAAACACACGGGCGCTAGCACACACACTCTACACACATACATTGTAATATTGTTGTATGGTGGTATCATATATTTTGTGTTGTGTATATGTGGTGGTGTGACAGTTTTATATGATGTACTGTTTAATATTTTGTTTTATGTGTAATATAAGTGTCTTAATATGTTTGTACCCCAGGAAGAGTAGCTGTTGCCTTGGCAGCAGCTAATGGGGATCCCTAATATAATAAAATAAAACATATGGGTCAACAAACAATGTAAGTGTGTTATGCCGCAAAACACAACTATCCTTTTTTAGGATGCAATTCAGTAATATGAATCAGTGTTGATCCATCCTGTTCTGATCTAATGAGATGGATGTAGGATTTTCTACGGCCATGAAGGACGAAGCTAGGGCCCTCTTGATTCTCATTGGCGAAGACTGAACTCAAATTAGGGGTTATACAGTACCAGTCAAAAGTTTGGACACACCTACTCATTCAAGGGTTTTTCTTTATTTTTACTGTTTTCTACATTGTAGAATAATAGTGAAAACATCAAAACTATGAAATAACACATATGGAATCATGTAGTAACCACAAAAGTGTTAAACAAATCAAAATATATTTTATATTTCAGATTCTTCAAAGTTGCCACCCTTTGTCTTGATGATGGCTTTGCACACTCTTGGCATTCTCTCAACCAGCTTCATGAGGTAGTCACCTGGAATGGATTTTTAAAAAACAGGTGTGCCTTGTTAAAAGTTCATTTGTGGAGTTTATTTCCTTCTTAATGTGTTTAAGACAATCAGTTGTGTTGTGACAAGGTAGGGGTGGTATACAGAAGATTGCCTTATTTCGTAAAAGACCAAGTCCATATTATGCCAAGACAGTTCCACATATTCTTATATAAAATTCATTATGAAAGAAATGGTGTAATATACACTAAAAAGTTGAGCCTTGTATTAAATGCATTATGAAGAAAAGTGTGTAATGTAGGCTCCACAAAATATGAAATGCTTTATGAAGAAAATCATGTACATCTATTGTTGCCTACACCAAAAAAGGATCTTTCTGACTACAAGTGCACCAGTATCCCAAAGTATTAAGTGAAAACAAGCATAAAAAATAGTATTGGCTGGCGTCCCGAGTGGCTAGAGGCATTACTACAGACCCGGGTTTATTCCTGGGCTGTGCCACAACCGGCCGTGGCCGGGAGTCCCATAGGATGGAGCACAATTGGCCCAGCGTCGTTTGGGTTAGGGGAAGGTTTCACCATGGGGGGCTTTACTTGGCTTATCTCACTCTAGCGACTTCTTGTGGCGGGCCGGGTGCCTGCAGGCTGACCCCGGTCGTCAGTTGAATGGTGTTTCCTCTGACACATTGGTGCAGCTGGCTTCCGGGTAAAGCTGGCGGGTGTTAAGGAGCGCGGTTAGGCTGGTCATGTTTCGGAGGACACATGACTTAACCTTCGCCACTCCCGAGCCCTTCGGGCAGTTGCAGCGATGAGACAACATCGAAATAGGGGAAAAAAAGGGGGGTAAAATACAAAAATATATATGTATATAAAAAAATTCTGTATTGAAATTAATAAATAAAAAAACCACGAAAGGCTACTATTATATTCTGATTATTTTGGTGACAACCTGGTGGATTAACAATATTGGGTTGTTAACACATTTTTTTTATATAAATAAATGTGGGACACAAAATAAAGTCAGTGTAGAACACCATTGCCCATCATGCATTGCTCTAATAACTTTCAAAAGATTGTTCCAAAGAGTTTACAAAGCTGTCACCAAGTCAAAGGGTGGCTACTTTGAAGAATCTAAAATTTAAAATATATTTTGATTTGTTTAACACTTTTTTGGTTACTACAGTACATGATTCCATATGTGTTATTTCATAGTTTTGATGTCTTCAGTATTATTCTACAATGTAGAAAATAGACAAAATAAAGAAAAACCCTTGAATGAGTAGGCGTGTCAAAACTTTTGGCTGGTACTGTAAATGGTTGCCAAGATCAAGTTCACAAACAACATCACCAAACCTGATTGGCGTTAAATAATTCTAACACCGCCCAGTGTGTGTGTATGTGTGTGTGTAAAATAGAAGAGTGAGTGTGTGTACCCATGCGCACGTGCTGTGTAGGCCTATGTGTGTGAACTCCCCAAAATAGCCCCAGCGAGCGAAAGAGAGAGAGATTACTGTAGGCCTACCACCAAATTATTGTCTGTGTCTTTACAGTCAAAGCCATGCAAGTAATGAGTGAGAATTCATTTGTCTGCACATTATTTACATTGTAACAGAAGAGCTTTGATCAGCCACGGCCGGAGGATTGGGGGAGACTGCTGGCCGGTCATCAGCCGTGCAAAGGTGTGATGAGTTGTGATGTTCTTCGCAAACTTAGTTTTTGCACCTGGACGTGGTGAAGTTGAATGGAGTTGAACACATGCAAACAAATGCTTTTGTTCTCCGGGGGGACAAAGCCGTCGACCGGCTCGGGGCTCGAGAATCAAACACTGTCGCCATTGTTTCCCCTTCGTTGCCTCTTGTCACTCTTCTTGTCTTCTTGTTCTAATGAGGACAACGAGCTCTCGCCGGTGCATTTTTCACTTCAGCAAGTTTCTAACACTTCCTAATGAGAGAGAGAGAGAGAGACCCAGAGAGACTGAGCAAGAGGAAAGCCAGGGCAGGAATGGAGAGAGAGAGATACTGTAGAGAGAGTGAGATGAAAAACAAAGAAGGGAAAGCAAACAGATCAGTTAAGATTATAGACTTAATGAGTTATCGCCAGACACATTGCTTTGCTTGCGGTACTTTGCAGTCATGGGCTCATCCTATTTAAATTGTTTATGCAAATAGTCTTCAAATGCTCTGGAAATGTATATTTGATATGCATCAGGATTGGAGACATTGATGATAATCAGGAATTCCATGCAAAGAAGGAACTAAAGTAGGCCTACAGATTATTCCATATGGGTTGTAATTGCATGGGTTGCAATGGAACCATATGTCATAGGTCAGCCTGACAGTGGCAAAAGCAAGGCAACAATGCATCTTTTAACAATGGCATCTTATAATAACATTCAATAATGCTCAAGATAGTTGAACTGTACTGCAGTTGATATTTGTTATTATCCTCACTAGATCTTTGTTCACAGTCGCTGCTGTCCTTGTCTGTTCCTAAGGCTAGAACTGAGATGGGGAAACAATCGTTTTCTTACCAGGTTGTCCTCACAAAAGAGGTTTTTAACCTTAATGGGTCTTAGCTGGTTAAATAAATGTTAAATAAAAAATGAATACAACTTGACACAATAAATACAGTTGTATGGCTATGGTGGTAGACAGCGATAGGTGATGTGAAAAACGTCCAGAAAACGTACAGATGTGTTGTGAGAAGGTGTGGCCAGGTGCTGTTCTCCTCCAGGGTTGGACGGTCAGGTTAATTGGGGTTCCACACCTTCTAATGGAGGTCAGGTATTTTAGTCCCCACCCCACCACACCTCAACACCACTTAGACTCAACACACACCCAGACAGCTAATTGTGGCAACAGCATGTGTTAATAGGAGACTATTGACAAGATAATGTAGGTATGAATTCAGGAATTATGAAACTATTTAATTATGCTGAATATGATTTAAACACTTTAACACTGCAGAATCATAATCCACAACCCCTGCAACCTGACCAATCTCCACAACCCAGCACATATACAGGTTCATGTTCAGAAGACAGGGAACGGTATAAAACAGTGTCCAAAATGGAATGAAACAGGGAGATGTTATCTGAACTTGCACAATATCTTTTGCTATATTTTGCCCTAATGAACACGACCCAGGTAACTAGTAGCCTAACTGAGAGTGGCTGTGCCCCTCTTGTGGCTGATCAGATCACTGGTGAGTGGCAGGCCCTTAAGACCCATCTGATCAGTGATGGGACGGCCAGGGAGTGAGCTCTACTGCCAGCCACCAGTTCATGGCCTGCCTGGAAGAAACACCATAAGAATGAGAGAGAAAAGATGGTGCTAGATCTCTGGAGCGTGGAGGGAGGAAGGGAGAGAGAGATATAGAGAGTAAAAGAGGGAGAACACGTGGGGTGGAAAGAGGGAGAGAGAACATCTCCTGCATGTGGGGCGGAGGACGAGAGCAATCCAGTGAGAGAAAGATAGGTAGAGAGAAAGAGAGGTTGAGAGAGGGCCAGTGCCACAGTGAGATAACTCTGTCCAGGTGCTCAGGGGCCCAGACAATGACTCTTTTCAGCACTCCGATGAGAAAGAACCCTCCCTCCGCTTGTTGCAAAATATACAGGAGGGGAAAGAGAGAACAAAACTCAGGCAGATGGTTATACTACAGTAGCAAAATATGTGTGAGAGGAAAGCCTAGGCAATCAAGTGAGCTCTCATTGGCAATAACAAGCCCTTTGATTAATGATGCCCATAGTTCAGGTCATAGATGAAACTGCGTCCCAAAAAGCAGCCCATTCCCTTTATAGTGTACTAGTTTTATCCAGAGGACAATGTGCCCCTGGTAAAAAATTGTGCACTATAAAGGGGATAGGTTGCCATTTTGGAGGCATATTAAGTCCCATACATGATGAGCTGCTATCCCACAGACCCTGCTATCAGCTTCTCCTATTGTTTGAGTATGAACTACCATAGTGTGTGAAGTTATTATGTGATGATTTGATTTGTAAAGGACGTTGTATATTAACAGTGAACCTGATTGACATCTCTGGGCCGGAACAGACGCTCAACATCATAATAGTGCAGAGAATAGAATCCACCTTGAACATACAATGACATCGTATTTAATACAAAAGGTAAGATCAAGTGTCAAACTGGGTACACTGCAAGTAGCCTAGCTGTTAAGAGTGTTGGGTCAGTAACCAAAAAGTTGCTGGTTTGAATCCCCGGAGCCGACTAGGTGAAAAAAAATCTGCCAATCTGCAATGTACTTAACACTAATTACTACTGTAAATTGCTCTGCATAAGAGTGTGCGCTAAATGACAAAAAAAATATTATTTACTAAGTCATTCTAATTCCATGGTTGAAAATGAGGGAGGGTTGGGTTTAGTTGATTAACAGCATGGAATTAGAGATACAAACCACTCATATTAAACTTTACAGGGTACATTTTACTGTGTGAAGTAATATACTGTTATCTGTAATTCTGATAATCTGTAATTCTGAAGATGTGCTTCCCTAAATGCAAATAGTGCTATTACCATATTGCTTACACCTGTCCAATCCCCTCAGATCAAGTGCATTAGGCACAGGGTATATGGGTCAATTTGGGTGTAGCCCAAAGACTGTAGTTCATGCACTTGATCAGGAATTGTTACTGAGTATATATAGCCTTAAAGCTAGAGTCCTAAATTGCTACACTACAATCATTTTTGGACGTAAATTATTTATATTTACACATTCATTCTTCAAGAATGTAACTGATAAATGCCTCATGAGCTTAGTTCAAAGGTTGTACCTAATCAGAACCTAAAATATACGCTTTTTTATTCCAATGTTTGTAAACAACATAAATGTAAACAAACACTGTATAGCCTCAAAACATGGTTAATATTATACATTTGATATAATGGATGGTCAGTCCTTGCATCCATAGCTCTGTCTATGCATTTCTCTAGCCCCATCCCATAGATTTTTAAGCGAAATGGGCGGGGAGGCCACTTTGTTATTGTTTCAATTAAGGATTCTAACTTTAATTAATGGGAGATTGTGTCCAAATTACAACAGCAGATATGATACAACAGAGGCAAAACTCAGTGAGATGCAAATGAAGGAGAGGTGTTGCCTCTGATAGAGCTAGACCTAGAGAAAAGAGTTCCAAAAGGGTTCTTCAGCTGTCCCCACAGGAGAACCCTTTTTCATTCTAGGGAGAACCCTTTTTGGTTCCCCATAGAACCCTTTTGGGTTCCATGTAGAATCCTCTGTGGAAAGGGTCCTACATGGAACCCAAAAGGGTTCTACCTGGAACCAAAAAGGGTTCTACAAAGGGTTCTCCTATGAGGACAGTCAAACAATTTTTTTCTAAGAGCGTAGACATGAATGAAAGAGGTGACTTAGCCTTTGATGTAGGGAAGAGATTCTTATCCTCTGTCGTTTCTCACCGATTCACATCGTCCTGCCGGGGTCCCGCCGGGCCGCTTATCCAGTCAGTTAAAGGGAGTGAGAGAGCGCTTTGTGTTTAAGATCAGAGCAATTTGCAAGCTCATTGAGGAACACCGTGAAACAAAGGAAGCTTAGATATAGAATCCATCATCATCGTTTCTCTCCATCTGTAGATTCCTTTCCCACTTGATGACATATCACCAGTCCAGAGCCAGTTTGACAATTCTACAGTATAGTGCAGTGGAGAGAGATTTATGTACACCTTATTTACACAACAGGTGCACTTTAGATTGAATTGACTACTTTTTTATATAAAATATATATATACTGTATATTTAACATTTATTAAACCAGGAATTCACAAGTGATGTCAGAAGACCTATTTTGCAAGGTAGACCTGGCCAAGAAGTATAAAATGGATCAAATAGACAAATATACAGACAAGCAAACAATCTTAAATTATTTTGTCAGTTCTCAGAGCAAAAGTGTAGATTATATGAAGCATTGGAAGACTGAAAGCCATATACTGTCATATAGTGAAAATGTGAATGTTGAAATGCACAATTTTGTGGGACTATATCAAAAGTGGACCAATGAAAAATGTTTGAAAAAATTGTTTCAAGGTTAAATTCCATTTTAAGATGATTAAAAAAAGTTTTACAAGTATTTGAAATATAACTGCATTCTATGGCAGTTTAAATTGAAATGCTACAGTATGTCTATGTGTGGTAATCGTGGTAATGGTGTTGAACGCTGTCAACAAAAAGCTCAAACGGCTTTAGTGAATTTCACCACAATAAGCAATCTCCAAGCCCACCTATACATGAAACTATATGTTTAACATTAACTCTGAAAGATGGGAGGTAGTAGCCTGAAATCCAGAACCTGTTTTGTGCTAACATTCTACTCCTTTTACTCTGTACCATAGCTGTGTTTGACATGACAAGGAGTGGCAAGGAGTGGAATGTTAGCACAAACATACTAGAGAGATAGCTCTTGACACCTTAAATATTTATCTTCACTCTCCACTCTCTGAAAACATACACAACTGATTAACTCTGTCCCTTGTGAGACATAAAGCATTGATAAGACATAGAGCCTTGTCATATTCACAGCACCGCCTCCCAATTCCAACCCATGCAGTCAGCTAATAGTTCTGACTATTACATGCCACCGCCCCTCCAGAAACATGTTTCCTTTTCTCTTCCTAAACAAACTTGCATCTATTATAAAGTGGGAATAATCCATAGAGTAATAAATCACAGAGAGTTTGCCTGCACACAAAAGTTCACACAACCTTAGTGCGTTGTCGTTGTGCGTTGTCGTTGTGCGTTGTCGTTGTCACATGCAAAGGTTGTCTAATAATTTTCTGCTGAAAAACTGACTGTTGTATCACAACCGTTGTGCCCAAATGCATTGAACATCAGTTGTACAACTTGAGTGTGTACGGTGCTAGTGTCTTCAGCAGAACAGTCAACACAATACATTATCCTCCAGACAGACAGACAGACAGACAGACAGACAGACAGACAGACAGACAGACAGACAGACAGACAGACAGACAGACAGACAGACAGACAGACAGACAGACAGACAGACAGACAGACACATAGTAAGATAAGTACATTAGTAATTAAGACACACACTAGTAAATGTGCGAAATAGGAGAAATATAAGCACCCATCAACGTATTATTATTGTTGTCATTATTATTATTATTATTATTATTTGGTCTTTCTATTAAAATGTTGTCTTTCCTGTCCCTCACCTTAACCACCAGGAAAACCCCTTCAAAACTTCAGATAATGACACAAACTCTATGTTTTTGTTTTCATTTAAGTGTTTTTTTGTTCATCCACCATATGTAATTGTATTTATATATCGTAGAACAATGGCTTGTCCCTTGGATAAGAAGTCATGGTTTAGTGGCATATTATTTGCAAAAAAAAAAGAATATCATAATACAAAGGAAATTATTATAGTAATTTAGGGAATTACTTTAAAAACTAAAATATCAACTAAATAATATCAATTTTTGACAGAGAATAGCCGTTCCTCAATGTCATGTCACAGGTGTTACCCCATTATAAAAAACACCATCAAAAATGCAACACCCATGACAACTTCTTACTGGGTCAAATGTTCATTGAAGGCGGACTATTGTGAAAAGCACATGGTGAGTCTGACCTCTCTCTTCATTATGCTACTCATTTGATGATTCACTTAAGATGTGTCAAGGTGTTACATAGTTTATAGAAGGAGAAAAGGACATTTTATAAAAAAGAATTGATCAGATCACATGATTAAGGCCGTTCCGGCCTTTATTATGAACCGTTCTCCCCTCAGCAGCCTCCTGTGGGATCGGCCTATAAAACACTTAACACTATGATATGTCATTTTCAGTATACTGTACTTAGTGTTGGTTTGAACAATTGCCATTTGCAGTGACAGTTCCCCCAAAAAAGTAAAAATGAATCATGAGAAAACCCACTAAGAACCAGGTGTTGAATCTGAAATTGTTTTAAATTGATATTGGACTGTCATGACAAGTGGTTGTTTTGGTTGCTTTTCTGTGGTGCACTTGAACAGAAATGTACTGAATTTCCCCGTTCTGCTGTCTCTCATTCTTAAGAGGAAAATGTCTACATTCGACCACTGCTGACGACTAGCTCGCAATTGATAATTATCTTAAGTGATGCTAGACATTGCCATACACAATATGATCATTTACAAAGGATTTACAAATGCTTAGGAAACAGTAGAACTATGTTTTACAAGCAGCTTATACGCAGAACCTTAATGAAATTGTTACTAACCATGGTAGAGAGTTAGGGAAGCAGTAATGGACCCATAGACAATGCTTTCCACAATTTGAAATCATATTCACAATTTACAGGCAACAATGGGCTCCAATAACACTATTTTACTATTCCCCTTAATCTTTTATCTAAGTGTATCTTGCTTGGTGGCCACAGTTGGTTTGGGTGAGATACATAAGCTAAATAAAAATCATAACGAAAATCATAAAACTGTTTAGTGCGAGTTACCAAACTATCTAATAATTGTTGTACCATCCCCTCCATCTTTCAGCAATGGAGTGCGGCTTGCTTTTCACTAAGTGTGTCTTCTTGCTTGGTGGCTGACTGTTTGAGGTGAAATGCAGCCTGGGATATAGTGTATTAAAGGTGAGGTAGAAGTCAGAACCGGCGTCCCCGCTCGGGGGAGAGAGAAGAACGTGGTCCGCATTGTCCCTGAGATGCAAGGCTTCTTGTCAAAAGCACTGGCCCTAATGTGAAGGATTGAATGACCGAACAATGTTTACATCTCCCTTTTGGCCTGGGAGGGTCACGGAGTGGGGGACACTAGGGATCGAGGGATAGAGGGCCACGGAGTGGGGGACACTAGGGATCGAGGGATAGAGGGCCACGGAGTGGGGGACACTAGGGATCGAGGGATAGAGGGTCACGGAGTGGGGGACACTAGGGATCGAGGGATAGAGGGCCACGGAGTGGGGGACACTAGGGATCGAGGGATAGAGGGCCACGGAGTGGGGGACACTAGGGATCGAGGGATAGAGGGTCACGGAGTGGGGGACACTAGGGATCGAGGGATAGAGGGAGTGCTTTTTATTAGCAACACCAGTTTTGTGGAACAAAGCGTCTTTAGTTGTCTGTGTTATTACGCCAACAAGGCTACGCTTGTAATCGGTCTAAATTATTACCCCCATGAGCATAATGAAAAGGTAAATGAATCTTTGTTATTAAAGAAGAGAAAAGTGGTGTAGGAGGAGAGTAGTTATGCAATATTATGAGACAAAACCCTAACCTGAGTCTTGTGGGGTTTTGTAATAAAGGATAAGAAAATGTTGATGGGCCGGTGACACACTTATAGGGGAATCTGTGGGTTGTTAAATAATCATCTTCCTTTCTCCTCACGGACTGGTCTTCTGTCAGGTTAGGACCATTTATAAAGTTATGGCACAGAGAAACAGACAGATACCGAGAGAAAGACATTTCATGATGTCATTCAAGTTAGACCCCAATCTTAATCGTGATGACCTTCTCTTGTGGCAGAGCCACGAGAGAGTTAGAGATAGAGAGAGATATAGAGATAGAGAGAGAGATAGAGAGAGAGATAGAGATAGAGAGAGAGCGAGAGAGAGAGTGATGGAGAGAGAGATAGAGAGAGAGATAGAGATACTCTTAATGTATTTTACGTGACAGCTTCTATTGTGCGTGTCAAGAACCTGCCTCTTGGTTCATCATTTATAAACCATAAATGCGAACCATAACTATGAATATAATTCAGTCAACCACACACCTCAAGTGGATGATTGGATTACAATGACACAGGAACAGTGAGTACTATAGTTGCTGACACTGTGGGGGAAAAAATGTAGGTATTGTTGTAAGTAAATACCCAATAAATACTTCAGAACCTAGTACAGCACCAAGACCATAATAAGCAGTCACTAATTAAAACAAAACACGATCCTCAAGTCAAGACAAGCTGCATTCACACAGTGGAATCAGATCGCACCAACAGGCTAAATGTCTGCCAGGCTTTGTCTTTACAACCCGGTCTTTAAACACAATTGCCTACAAATGATTTACACTTTGGTGTATCTCCATCCTGAATAAAGCATGATTCGGTTTGATATACAGCTAACTATCAAACCGCTGTGTAGAGAGCAAGACAACCTGATAAATTAAACAACAGGCATTGTCTGCATCCCCAATGGCATCCTATTCCATATATAGTGCACTACTTTTATCCAGGGCCCATAGAGACCAGGGCCCACTATCTAGGGAATAGGGTGCCCTTTGGGCTGCAAACATTGCCTGTGACAACTCAGCAGATCAAAGCACAGAGCTTTGCAGTGTAAAATGAGATGAAGATCAAATAGAAAGAGCTGGTACAGCAAACACAATATTCACTTATGGGTCACGTCCCGAGGCAAAGGAAATGTCCTCTGTGAAAAACAAGAGAGTTAACACTTTAGATTTTTTAAGAACAAATTGTTATTTACAATGACGGCCTACACTTATTTAATGTGGAACTGTTTTAGGAAGACACACACACACACACACACACACACACACACACACACACACACACACACACACACACACACACACACACACACACACACACACACACACACACACACACACACACACACACACAACTCACACTCACGGGTGTCAATTACTGCTGAGAAACACTATGCCTTAATAGCATAGCCACACTTCACAAACACAGAGCACCATATCAACTTCTCTCCCCTTCCATTTTGGTATATCTCAGAGGCTACTAGAAACACACCGTTCCATCAAAAAAACACTGTGTTTTTTCCATGCATCCGGAATCAATACACCCTATTGTGTGGATTGTGGAAACCCCAAACCGGGGCTATCTCAGGGGCTGGTTCACCGTCAAGTATGGCCAGCCTGTTCTCCTCGCCCGGCTGTGCAGCAAGAAGCGTTCTGCTTGCATGAGTGAGTGTCCTGGATAATTGCTCGTAGTGTGGTCTGTCTGACCGGTCGTACAGCTCCCAGGACTCTGACAGCCATCCAACTCTCCCTCCCTCCCTCCCTCTTTCTCTCTTTCTTTTGCGCTTTCTCTTGCTTAACTCTCTCCATCTCTCGCTCTTACTCTCTCTCCCTCTTTTTGTTCTGGATTGTATCTCTCTTCCCCCTCTCTCCCCCTCTACCTGCCTCTCTCACTCTCTACCTCCCTCTCTCACCCTCTACCTCCCTCTCTCTGTCTCCCTCTCTCTCTCCCTCTGTCAGACCAGGGCCAATAGTCTTCTTCAGTCAGACACACAGACTGGACTGTGCTGCCCCCCACCCCCCATGGGAGTTAATTCTCCCCTGTTCTCCCTTCCCCCTCCCCCTTTCCTCTCCCCATTTCTCCCAGGTCCAGACCCCATCAACCCCAGTGCCATGCAGGGTCTTTTATTAGAGGCCATCACATTTTATTGTCACTGGATATTTAATCAGGGCCCGCTTGGCGAGACAAAACAAAACACACTTGTGCGGACAGGGGAATAATCAAGCACATGTATTTTTCTGTGTAGGAATGTAGGGGCTTGCAAATAGATGTCATGTAAAAGTAGGAGAAAGCATGAATAAAAGCACTTGGCCCAGCATGGGAAACTCAGAGGAGAGCTAAAAAAAGAACCCGTCAGGTATTCTCTTCAATAGGAATTGGGGAAATCACATTCTATTACTCAGAGAGGGATAGAAAAAGAGAAGGGGAGAGTTCTCGTGAAGAGGAGGTCAAGAGATGAAGATAGGAATGCCAGTGGAAACACTTGATTCGAAACACATGCACAAGGTATTGTTACATCGCACACAGCAAATGATCCTTGATTGAACAGGGCCATTTGTGCCCAGAGGAAGCCGGAAGTCTCAGCGTATGCCACTACTTCTACCTCTGTTGTGTCCCCTGTATTTACTTCCCCCCTCACAGGCAAACAGTTGTTTTTGTTCCATTAGGTGGAGAAACTGGTTCCTGCGGTCAAGAGGCAGGAGTTAAACGGGGTTGGATTGTGGTCGAGGTAATTAAGCAAACCCTCAACTGTATTAAAGGGTTGTTTTTGTGTTAGTCCAATGCATCGTTCCCCCCCCCCTCCCCACACACACACACAGTTTTCGCTTTGTCATTATGGGGTATTGAGCATAGATTGATTTAGATTTTTTTTTATTTAATCAATTTTAGAATAAGGCTGTAACGTAACAAAATGTGGAAAAAGGGAAGAGGTCTGAATACTTTCCCAACAGCTGAATTCTCCTTCAGAGGACTTCACGTATCGAGATTATGATTGGTCCACTATGATGGGACAAAATTGAAAGAGAGATCGAGAAAAATGTTAAAATGAAGGAAAGGGGAAAATGATTCCATAATAAGCCACTAAAACAAAGGAATCCCCTCCGGAACAAAAGCGTTATTCAATTGAAAGCACTCAGGTATTTTCTTAATTGACTTAAGCTGTTTACAGTTAATTATTTTAGTGCGAGCAGTTGACCTTCTCATTACACAGCGGCCGTTAACATCGTATCACCAGGGGCCCAGTGCCCGTTGGAATCCCACATCTGTGTGCCCAGGACGGGAGGTCTGTCTCCCCCTGTTAATGACAGGCCACTCAGCCTTATGGTTCTCTGGCTGCTGGTGTGGTGGTGCACCTGTAGACTACTGAGGGGTAGATGTTAATGTTTTAACCCCCACCACCACCGCTCTTCTTCAGACGTTTATTTCAAATGTGTATTAACAAGTGATGCTACTTGTATTATCTACTTTCAGTGAAACGCTTAGCATTGTTCTTCTAAAGGGAAGACATTTGTAACTATTTGTTATGCTACAGAAGCATGTTATCCAGAGCAGACTCCACCTCCTGGTTTACTGCACCTGTACAGACCACTGAACTATGTCCATTAATGACTATGGTTCATTCTCAAGACAGAAGATTGTAAATAAAAAAATACCTGGATAAAGGTCAATGGAAATGAAAACAACTCCTGTCTATGAACATGAATGTCCGGGTCTGGTTCTAGGACTAGGTCTTGGTCAAGCTGAACCTGAACCTGAGCAGGCCTGGGTTGGACTGGGACAGGGTTGGGCAGTGTCAAGGCTCTCATGTGAGATTGTCCCAGCAGGAGGGCATTCCTTCCCTGGCCTCTCTCGCTCCTCCGTTCTGCCCCAGTAACCTGTGCATCTGTCTGTCAAGCCGGGAGCTTTCACCGACCAAATGAAGACTTGAGAAAAAATGTAGCTCCTAACAGCTGCTTACCGTAACAGAGGAACAGTGGCCGTCAAGAAGGGACTCTTTGTTTTTGCGAACTTGCGACAGAGCAGCACGGGGCGGCCCAATGTCACATCACTGACCCAGTTGATACTCTGATGTCTCCTGGATTGAGGCAATAAGATAAAGAGTCCCTTGAGAACGGCCAATATGGAAAAGGGCCAATCCTGCGCCCCTGCGGAATGCCTTCTCATTTCCTGGAATACGAGTGTGCGTTTCATTCATCGAGACCGACAACAATGCATCACTCCACAGCACGTAGGCCCTGAACTAGGCATTCTCCTGACGTTCTGTTAGAGGATTTAACAAGTTAAAAACAGATAAGATACACTGAGTAAGTGTGATGACTGCGTAATGACTTCCTTTCTACACAGCTGAAAGGGATAGTGTCGACGCCAATTAAGGGAAAGAGAGGATTGTGGTTTTCACCACCACCAACTACTATAATACTGTAGGCTACAGATTAGGCTATACATTACTAGGACTACTACAACTTTTTCTACATAAACTACAATTGCATCTAGGCTTACTACTAATTGAAGTTTACACTATACAGTGTTAAAAGATAATCAACTCTTTATGTTGATTTTGCAAAACATTACTTAAAGCTGGATGGGATATGTACGGTGAAACTGCCACATCCGTATATACTGCAATTTTTATGTACTGCAATTTGTATGTAAAGCAACAAAAAACATTGCACGATGCAGGATGCTCCTCTCCTCTGTTTCAACATCACAACAATAACAAACGTGCTGTGCAGTGGTGCTGTTTCCTCTTATGTGTCAGCTTTAACACCGTTTATTTATTTAACAACAAATTCTGATTTACAATGACGGCCTACACAATGGTAGTCAACTAATACGAGTTAAAAATGTACTCTGAGTTGATTTTCAACACTTTACACCAGTGAATGCAACAATCACCAGTGTTGGCCAATTTTCTAGTATTTACAGTGTTAAACTAAATGGTTGAAAAGCTAAGCTGCAACAGGACAATAAAGACACTTTTTAAGTGTTGATTTAACGCTTATGGTTTTTCTGTGTACAACTGTTAGTTTATGACTCCCTTCTACACTTCTGCCCATGCAACTTTGTCAACTGATCTCTGCTTTGTTATTATACATTGATAAATAAATATCCATTTGATGAAATTTCAGAAGAATTCGGCTGTCAGTTCTCGCCAAAATGGAAGCTGAACCAAAAGGGTGTTATTCCCAGGATCTAACGAGCGGCACAATAAACATACTGTATTCTCTTCCTCCTCCTCTCTCTGGCGTGTCGGCACCCTTCCAGGACATAAATGGGGCCTGTTTCTAAATCACATATTGGATTTCTCCTAAAGCTTGTAATCACATTAAGTAAGAGACAAAATAAAGGGTGAAATCAAGGGAAAGAAATGCTCGGATGAAATTAATTCAAGACATCGGAGTGGCTTAGGAGACCAAAGACGAAGCACGTAATTGCAGTTCAACTTGGGATTTACTGGGAAATCAGTAATGGTATTTGTTTTCATTCATAGCTGTTACTACCTACTAGAGAAGACCCTACGGGGGAAGATTAATGGCAAAAAATAAAGATATCTGTGCCATACAGTCAGTAAATTCTGCATTAAATTGACTCTTTTATTGTTGTTGTAGAGTAGCAGAGCATGTTAGTGAATGAATGGTCCATACGTCTCATCCTCTATGCAAGG
Source organism: Salmo trutta (assembly GCF_901001165.1). Classification (NCBI taxonomy): domain Eukaryota; kingdom Metazoa; phylum Chordata; class Actinopteri; order Salmoniformes; family Salmonidae; genus Salmo; species Salmo trutta. The sequence goes on from NC_042985.1 coordinate 8,899,820, forward strand.
CACTGAATTGAGTCAAGCTTGTGGGAAGTAATAATGTATTTCAGTAAAGAGAGATACCCCATACGGTCATCTCGGCACAGATGACCTGAAATGGCCTGGACACAGGACTGTGTTGGAGCTGCAGAGGACAGTGATTTTAGCAGCAGCTCTGAATATCTGTTATCTAAGATAGCACAATAGAACTTCTACAAATCTGTCGGGGAGTCTGTTCTGCAGAGTGCCTCATGGAAAAAGACTCATGTTTTATCTCCTGGGTTTTTCCTTTTCCACAGAGGTAGAGGGAGCAAAGAGCGGAAAGAACGGTCCGAGTTACCCTACCTGAGAGGAGAAGAGAGGAGGAAAGATGTGAGGAGGGAGAGAGAGAGGGAAGAGAGGAGAGGAGGGAGGAAAGAGGTGAAGAGGGAGAGAGAGGGAAGAGAGGAGAGGAGGGAAAGAAAAGGAAAGATGTGAGGAGGGAGAGAGAGAGGGAAGAGAGAGGAGGGAGAGAGAGGGAAGAGAGGAGAGGAGGGAGAGAGAGGAAAGATGTGAGGAGGGAGAGAGAGGAAAGATGTGAGGAGGGAGAGAGAGGGAAGAGAGGAGAGGAGGGAAAGAAAAGGAAAGATGTGAGGAGGGAGAGAGAGAGGGAAGAGAGGAGAGGAGGGAAAGAAGAGAGGAAAGAGGTGAGGAGGGAGAGAGAGAGGGAAGATGTGAGGAGGGAGAGAGAGAGGGAAGAGAGGAGAGGAGGGAAAGAAGAGAGGAAAGAGGTGAGGAGGGAGAGAGAGAGGGAAGAGAGAGGAGGGAAAGAGAGAGGGAAGAGAGAGGAGGGAAAGAGAGAGGGAAGAGAGAGGAGGGAAAGAAGAGGAAAGAGGTGAGGAGGGAGAGAGAGAGGGAAGAGAGGAGAGTAGGGAAAGGAGAGAGCAAAGAGGTGAGGGAGAGAGAGAGGGAAGAGAGAGGAGGGAAAGAGGTGAGGAGGGAGAGAGAACAGGAAGAAGAAAGGACATGAGATAGCAGAGGAGTGGAAAGAGGGATTAGTATTTTGTAGACATGACAAGGACACTAGGTTTTCCTGCAGACCGTATAGGTTTCCTTACAAAGGCAGCATTGTTCCTGTTGTCTGTGGGCCTGCTTGGCTAAAGAGGGATGGCATTGTGTTATCCTGTAATGCTACCTGTGATCTGATCAACGATAGCACTCCATGTTTGGTAAAGTTAGACATAAATATATCACAAATGCTATTAGGCCACCCGCGCCAGTCAATGTTGGCCTGCATCCTGACGCGAGGACAGCGGGACCAAAGTAGAAACCACTTTACTTAAGACATCATTCTGGGAGAAAAGGAGAACGAGGGAATGGGGTTATGAAGGGAGAAAAACACCCGTCGTAAAGTAAGTGATTCATGTCTCAGCAGAGTGCTGACAAAAAATGCCAAGATGTGTGATTCCAGGTGTTCCCTCTTAGAAATCTATATGCAGCTATTAGGATTTGGTTGTTTCTGATAATCTGCTTGTTTTTTTGAATGTTTGGTCAAATAGAAAGGGACCGATGATATTATAAATCTCCCCTCTTGCGTGCACACGCACGCACGCACGCACCTCAACCTGAAAATAAGCAGTAGGAAAGCCTCACCTGAAACAGGCTTAGACATGACAGACAGGACAGAATGTTTTCCTCTTACAGCCTGGAAACAGTCAGGAAGAGACGGTGGTCATGATAGAGCAACAAACACATGATTGAGTGGACTTCTGCCATTAAAACTATTAAATGCCCTGGCTGCAATTACATTCTCCTTTGATGCTTCATGTTGAAAATAGTTTGACAAGCTGCACTGTATAGGCATATTCTATAGTCAAAATTACAAAAGATGCTTCTATATACAAATGCACATAAAAACAAAAAATCTCCACGATGCAGAAAGTCAAGGCACAGGATTTCAAGTAGCATTAATGTGCATTTCTGCCATCTTAAAATGTGTTCCTTTTTCACAGACCCCAAAGATAAAAAACAGTATCATCAATGATATTTCACAATTACAAAACCAGTCTATAATATAATTTACTATCAGCTGGCTCTCTCCCATTCCGGAGACAACACAACGACTAGTATATTATGACGTTTGTTTATTCACACATTTTTACATTTACAAATCTGCATATTATGTACATTCAGTAGTTGATGTTGTGGAAGACATATCCATTAGTGAGCTACATAGGAGGGACCAGTAGTTTCTCCTGACTGGGAAGAACTCGGGGGGGGGGGGGGGGGGGGCTTTAGGTATCTTCCTGGTCAGATCCCATAGACCAGGGTATTCAACTGTTACCCTACGATGTCAAGAGCCTGCTGGTTTTCTGTTCTACCTGATAATTAATTGCACCCACCTGGTGTCCCAGGTCTAAATCAGTCCCTGATATGAAGGGAACAATGGAAAAAAAAGCAGTGGAACTGGCTTCGAGGTCCAGAGTTGAGTTTGAGGGCCATTGACCATGTAACCTGGCTGGGAAAAACTCAGGGGCCTTGAGTATCTTCCTGGTCAGATCCCATTGTCCAGGTAAAACTCCTAGCCCTGCAACATATTGCTTTGTGGTGATGTTTCCCCTAAGTACAGATCTAGGATCAGCTTCCCCTCTTCCAATCCTAACCGTAACCAATACTGGGCCAAATGTAAACCCCCCTCCCCCGAGGCTTGTGGAGGCACACAATGCAGGGTGGTGTTCATTACGCACCAAACTGAAGAAAATGGACTCAAACAGGGAGGGACTACTTGCACTTGTCCAATAAGAAACACACATTTTTGGTTTCTGTCAGAAATCATTTTAAAACGCTTTCCATTGCATGCCCTAATGAACAAGACCCAGGATATGCTGTGAATCACAGAGAACAATCTCTCTCTCTGCTCACTGTATATAAACAGTCCGTCATACAAAATGGTTTTGTATCCAAAATCAGACAGAGGACATTAAACCACAGGAAATGCAACTGAAGTGTGGTTGTGGGAGGAACAACTAGTGACAGAATTAAAAACTAACTCTTGAATTAGTCTACCTGTCAGCTTATATTCTGTGATTTGGCCCAGTTTTTCCTGACTACATGACCTGGCCAGGAAAAACTTGGGGCCCTAGTTATGGGCTACAATATCAGGGGTGTAATCATTAGTCCAAACAGTTAAAACCAGAGTTTGTATTGGACAAATTCAGCTTGGTCCCTCCCCGTTTTGTTCCTTTTTGCAACAGAATCGGCATAATGAATACACCCCAGCCCATGGTTTTTCCTTGTCAGACAGATGGTCAGAAAAACACTTGTCCATATCTATGATGCTGATCAATGGCAAGCAGTGTTCTATATATATATATATATATATATATATATATACACACACACACATACATACAGTACCAATCAAAAGTTTAGACACCTACTCATTCAAGAGTTCCTTTATTTTTACTATTTTCTACATTGTAGAATAATAGTGAAGACATCAAAACTATGAAATAACACATATGAAATCATTTAGTAACCAAAAAAGTGTTAAAATCTAAATATATTTTAGATTCTTTAAAGTAGCCACCCTTTGCCTTGATGACAGCTTTGCACACGTTTGGCATTCTCGCAACCAGCTTCACCTGGAATGCTTTTCCAACAGTCTTGAAGGAGTTCCCAACTATGCTGAGCACTTGTTGGCTGATTTTTCTTCACTCAGCAGTCTGACTCATCCCAAACCATCTCAATTGGGTTGAGGTTGGTTGATTGTGGAGGCCAGGTCATCTGATGCAGCACTCCATTACTCTCCTTGGTCAAATAGCCCTTACACGGCCTGGAGGTGTTTTGGGGTCATTGTCCTGTGGAAAAATAAAATGAAAATCCCACTAAGCGCGAACCAGATGGGATGGCATATTGCTGCTGAATGCTGTGGTAGCCATGCTGGTTAAGTGTGCCTTGAATTCTAAATAAATCAGTGTCACCAGCAAAGCACCTCCACACCATCACATAACTCTAATGACCTTATCCTCTGCAGCAGAGGTAACTCTGGTTCTTCCTTTCCTGTGGCGGTCCTCATGAGAGACAGTTTCATCATAGCGCTTGGTTTTTGCGACTGCACTTGAAGAAACCTTCTGTATACCAACCCTACCTTGTCACAACACAACTGATTGGCTCAAACACATTAAGGAAAGAAATTCCACAAATTAACAAGGCAATGCCTTGTTGAAATGCATTCCAGGTCACTACCTCATGAAGCTGGCTGAGAGAATGCGAAGTGTACAAAGCTGTCATCAAGGCAAAGGGTGGCTACTTGGAAGAATCTCAAATATATTTACATTTGTTTAACACTTCTGGTTACTACATGATTCCATGTGTCCTTTCATAGTTTTGATGTCTTCACTATTATTCTACAATGTAAAAAATAGTACAAATAAAGAAAAAACCTGGAATGAGGTGTCCAAACTTTTGACTGGTACATATACATATATATATATATATAAACTCCTTTCATTAACTAAGGATGGAGGATCAACCTGCATTTCAACATTTCTAACAGTTGGTTAAGGTAGGGGTAGGCAACTCAAACCACCGGCTGATGTTTGTCACCAGAACATATTTCTAATAATTTGTGCACTGCAAATTGAACACAACTAATCCCAAAAATAGATTATTTTCAAGTACAATTTCATACCTTGATTACATTGAGACATGATCATCATTTATGGAAATACTTGAACACATTTCCTAAATTAAATTCATTATTTGCTGAATTCCTGTTGGTGTCTTTTTTGACCAAAAAGGAAAATCCTGAGGGCCCGCGGGCCACCTGTTGCCAACCCCTGTTTTAAAGTCTCTGCAACTGAATAATGTGCTGTCTAAAAGTATTCAAAGTGAATTAGAAAAGTCTGTGCTTATAATTCAAATCTAAGGTAGGGAGCAGAGTACTGCCGTTTGACCACAGGCCAGATGCAAATTAAACAAAACATGGCATCAGCAAGAGGAAGACCTCTACCACCTCTTTATGTCTGTTCAGAATTACAACGCAGACATCACTGCACTTTGAAATGTTGGGCAAAAAAACTATGCAAATACTGTCTTTGAAATCATGCATCTAAATCTATGTAAACACCATTCATTAGTATCAGTGACAATCAAAGTGATGGGGGGAAAAAAATCTGGATTAACCTTAAATTCACACAAATGTGAACAAATATGATTTAAAAACAGGGGCATTGACATTTAAACACAAATTCACTTATTTTATTCTTAACCCAATACCCGTTCCATCTCCCACAAAGTAAAAATAATTTGAACGTATTTTAACTAAATATTTAGTAAAAAAAAAATACAGGTGCGTGTCTCGTAAAACTCTTAAAAGACACGCATACACATAGAAAAACAATACATGGGTCACATCAACACACAATACCATCCAACAAATTACAAATACATTAAGAATACAGGAGATCATCGCTTAAATAATTCTACAAAAATATCTGCTGTACATATGACAATTATTTACATTCGTTTTTTTTTTTTTCAATGTTTATGTCTGTACATGGTAACCATTGCAGACAGACTTCACCGAGCTATGCTGGATGACTCATCTTGTGAACACCTACTGTAAATGTGGAAAACTCAGGCCTTCCCTCTACTGAAAACCTTCCTCGGTATCGCTCACTTGTGAATCCTTCAATCAATAAATCAAGTCAAAACGGGTCTACTTTAGCCAACTCAAGCTTGAGGTAACTCAGCACTGAGCTTCTGTAATACTTGAATAATTAAGGGGTTTTGATAACCTGATTATTTGAAATGTTGTATCACAAGATTGACCCATTCTGCAACAAGTTCTCCAGTCTGACAATCCTCTCTCTCGCGCTCAACTTCCCCAGATTTACCACAGCAAAGAAACATGGGCATCTTCATGAAAACTAATAGGAACACTTAATATCCACAAAGAAAATCATTGGCACGATGTGGACTGAAATATGACATGTGACATACATTATGGGTAACATGACAGCAACGAATCGACGGTCATCTAATTTCTATCAAAACAAGCTTTATTCCACAACATGAATTAGGACTGCACCACTTCATCAACCATTCATCATGATTGAAAGAAAGCCCTACTTAAAACACTGCCACCTGTTCCCGTCCATCCAAAGGCGTAACGCTGATAACGCGGTTGGAAACACGGCCGAGAGAGAAAGATACTCCGTCTCCACCATCTGACAGCGTGTTTAACTGAGGTTACAAAGTGACCTCTGGAGGTTGTACAAAAACCTGGTCCTCCACCTCCTCCAGGCTTCAGACAACGGAAGGTAGCACAATGCTTGCATAGTCTGATGAAAGGAGAGAACGACGTTCTCCGTCTGCCTGGTTCGGGGGGGGGTATATAAAAAAAAACCTCGTCATCACACATTGTCAAACTTGTGTTTTAGGTAGTCTTTCATGACCTTGGCAATGGGCAGGTCCTCCAGAAACTTCAAGCTCTGGAGGCCTATGCGATTTCGGATGTTTATCCGACACATGTCCTGCAAAGTCCTGGGTTGTCCTGAAAAGATACAACACATCTGTTAACAATATCAAAGCGGATTGCCCTTGAACTGGTCATTCTACAATCGTGTGAGTGAAATAAAAGGTTGAAGTTAAGCGTGTTTTGATAACTAATCTTGCACAAAAGACTGAGGATGTAAAAGGTGAACAGAAGACTGGAAGTCACGCTGTTACAGGTGAGCCAGGGTGAGTCAGACAAGCATGTCTAGTGGTGTCAATTTGCTTGTTTCACTTTGATTCATGACATTTGACTCTGAATCAAAGTGAAACAAGCAGCTGGTCAGTAAGCTCCCTCTCACTGTGACTTTAGATTATTCCACACTTCAAATGGGACAACAATGAGCCTTTCAACAATGAGCCTTTCAAGGCCAAACACCCTCTTATTGGCAGTTTTAAAATGTTTAGGAAACTGGAGGAAAAATCTATTAGCATCCAGGAAGCTAGCTCTGGAGTGTTATAAGTCTAATGTGGCAAGAGAAAAATCCCTCTTCCTCACATTCCCTCTCTCAGTCTCTCGTTCTCTCTGCCATAGGAAGCAACCACAACCAAAGCCAGCTGGAAAAAACACAAGGGCAGGACCCAACCCAGTTGGATGGTCTCTCCCCGTCTACTGTCACCACAACCATACCGTCCTCGTGTCTCTCCCCGTCTACTGTCACCACAACCATCCCGTCCTCATGTCTCTCCCCGTCTACTGTCACCACAACCATACCGTCCTCGTGTCTCCCCCCGTCTACTGTCACCACAACCATACCGTCCTCGTGTCTCCCCCGTCTACTGTCACCACAACCATACCGTCCTCGTGTCTCCCCCCCGTCTACTGTCACCACAACCATACCGTCCTCGTCTCTCCCCGTCTACTGTCACCATACTGTCCTCCTCTCCCTGTCACAACCATACTGTCCTCTCTGTGTCTGTCTGCAGTCTCCAGAACTAAGCTGTCCTTTCCTTTCTCCAGGTGAAACTGAACTAAAGGTTTAAAAATCTCAGACAGGTGTGACAGCGTGGCACAGTGGTAATGCTTTCTCCACTCTTCAACTATAGGCTACCCCTTCATCCACACTGTCTAAATAAAGACAAATCATGCAGAAGATGAGTCGCAGTTCTCCTTTACAAACCAAAGGCTTCAAGACAATCATTTATAGACTACAGGTGAAATATCAGTGTTGGTGAACCAACTTCAGCCAAGGTAAGTGTGAAATCATGTTTGGTTGTATTTCAACTTTTAAAAGACATTCTCGTTTCCATTTCATCTCTCTACACCCAACCCACCTGAGAAACAACCTAAGGGAAACACTGATACATCTATGGCATAATATACAACGAGCTTCATAAGAGCTGGGTGCCATTCATCCTTCAACAAGGCCCTGCTAGCCGCAGCAGATGGGTTCATCCACTGAGGTAGTCAGTGTAATCAATAAGGGGGATATGTGATCTGGCTGATCGTTTGCTATGGTCTGAATGAATAGAGGGGTCTGACTTCACATGGCTGTCAGTCTGAAATAGCACAGCAGGTCTTCGTCCCAAATGGCCACCCCATTCACTACATAGTGCACTACTTTTGACTAGAGCCCTATGGGGAAAATACAGTATGGGGATAGGGTGCCATTTGGGAGCAGCCCAGAGCTCTTTGATATCTCCATATCAAAGTTCAGTGAGAAACACAGAGGAATGCAGCAGGGCATTGTGCCTCTAAAATCATTTCTGCTTCAGGTAACGTCGTGCCCCCCCCAACAGAACACTGGTCATTATAAAACCATGGCAACGCTCCCTGTCCCTATGTTTCTGGAGGTTATTTTTCTCCTCTCAACTTACAATCTTGCTCCAACACTTTCTGAACCAGACTTGTAGCGTTTCCATCGCCCTGTCCTGTTTTGACTTCAGGTTTCTGTTCAGGTTCATAGAAAGTTCTCATTTACTTTTCTGGTCTGATCTGCACAAATGTTTTTGACAACCAACAACGAATATGTTAAGTTGAATTGATACATTGGAAATTATATTTAACACAACTTTGGATGTTAATTTTACGGCGTCATCGTTCCGTCTGTCTGATAAAGCAATCTAGGGGAAACGCTGAGTCCCAGTCAAGCCATGACATTATATTAAAAACAGTGTTTATATCCACTAGCGATACGGTACTAGTACTACTAACAGCCTAGTGTCCCCAGACGGTGCCCCTCCCTGCCCAAGACTTACTGGTGACCTCCTGTAGGAAGTCCAGGCAGGGCCGGCTAATGCCCGACATGCTCGACGACACCGCCACGGGAGTCTGGCCCTCGTAGTTCCTCGTGTTGGTGTCGGCGCCGTACTTGTAGAGCATCTGGGCACACAGCACGTCGTCTCTTAGTGCCGATAGGTGCAACGGGGTCTGCCCATCCTCGAGGCGACCCAGGTTAGTGTCCGCACCCCGCTGCAGGAACATACGACAGTAGGAATGATTCCCCTTGATGACGGCATAGCGCAGCAGGAAGCCATTTTGAATGTCGATGTTGGCGCTGTGGTCCAGCAGGATTCTCACGCAGCTGGAGCGCTCGCGGATGATGGCGAGTTGGAGGGGCGTGGTGCCCTTGTCGCTGAGGGGATCCACCTCGGCGCGGAACTCAAGGAGGAGCCGCACGAAAGAGTCACGGCCGTAGTGGGCGGCCACGTGCAGCGGCGTCCAGCCGTCGTTGCTCTTGGCATTGATGATGTCGCTGCGGAAGTCCGACTCCAGCATGAGGCGGGCGATGCGCGCGCGGCCGTGCATGGCGGCATAGTGGAGCGCCGTGAAGCCGCCGATGAAGTCCTTTACTGTGGGGTCAGCTGGGCGGGAGATAGACAGGGGACAAGGGGGGGTGAGGGGAACTGTCTTCTACAGGCTCTTTATTACAACAACAAAAAGACCCATTCAGTTAAAACACTAACAAATAACAATCAAACAGACTCCGAGAGAGAGAGAGAGAGAGAGAGAGAGAGAGAGAGAGAGAGAGAGAGAGAGAGAGAGAGAGAGGATGGATGATTGAGTGACAGCAGCGTAAAACATTAAAGGGACAATCTGCAATTACTACATACATTTCTGAACTTACAAATTAATTATACGTTTCCATAGATTTTTGAAGAATATAACTTATAAATGCCTCATGAGCTCAGTTCAACTATCATACCCCATCAGAACCAATAATATAAGCTTGTTTTACTCCAATGTTTGTAAACAAAGTAAATGTAAACAATCGCTACACAGCCTCAAAAAATGGTTTAAACTACACTTTGATATCATGGTCAGTCCTTGCATCCAAAGCTCTGTCTATGAATTTGAGGGTGGTTACAGTTCAACAGTCCCATCTCTCAGCTTTTTACCAAAACAGGAGCGGGGATTCCACTGTGTTATTATTTCATCTGCTGATTGCCACTTTAAAGCCTGCTGTGGTGTGAATGGAAAGAGTGGGCCGGCAGAAGCTGGAGCATTAGAACAATTAGCATCAGTGAGACGTTAGAGTGTGAAAGCAGGGTCAGGGGTTAAAGTCCTGCTATTTCAATTAGCCAAGGCCGAGAGTGCTGGTAATGACCACATCAGTGTCCGCTAGGGCCTAGAGGGGAATTTTCCATTCAAACAGCCTTGTTAAAAATGGCTGGCTCCCCTCTTATCCAACATAAATCCATTAGGTAGGCTATATGACTGACTAGCAAAGAGATTATTTTTAGAGTATCATTAAATTATTTTAGACAATTAAGTCAAGGGTAACAACATACTCTCTTGCTTTGTTGGTTATGCATACATTTCAACGGTCTCAATTTTTTCTGCGCATAATCCAAAATAAATCCCTGACTCGTCCAATGAGCTGTTCAGAGAAAAACAGTTACTGAGAGACTCGGTCTACAGCGCCCTCTGGACTTGATGTCATGATCACTGCATCTACATGATTTGGAATCAAAATCTGTACACATTTTAATAGCAAAAAATAAAAACAATAAATGACTGCAACACTATTCCATCATAATTTCCTAAAATGAACATGATTTTCACTCTGCTCAGAAGCATACTGTTAGACTGCTATAGGGTAAAGTTTCCCCTAGGGACAGATCTAGGATGAGCTTCCCCTCCCCAGTCCTCCCCAGTCCTAACCTTAACCATTAGTGGGGAAAATGTAAAACCGACCCAAGATCAGCATCTAGGGGCAACTTCACCCTACAGCCTATATACCGTGTTAGAATGACCTGGGAGAGAAGATTAGCTGCTGCCATTCCCAGACTGGTTATATACTGCCATCTATAGACCAACAATTCAAAGGTGGAGTTTGATTCAGGTTGCACTGTCATGGTGCACCAATATGAAATCTATCTCAAACAAACAGCACATGTGAAAGGATAATCATTATGAACAAATATGTGATTAGATTACTGATATAAAGCCACTGAATGGATGCATGTAGCATCATATGGCAGACCCTTGATGTGTAACAACCATTTCCTCTGCTAGTCTCCTTTTCTTTGTGAACATGGATTCTGACAGGGGACATCACAAATCCTTTCACCGACCTTGTCACCAGGCCAATTGTGAGAAGTGTTTCCCTAGCACCCATCTCTACTAACACTTGGCCTCCATTGGTTTCAATTTAGCCGTGACTATAACCTTGGGGGCTTTTAGAGCTCTGCTAAGGAAAAAGAAAGAAGGCAGAACACTGCATTCAACATGTGACAACAGCACAGGAGGCTGCTAAGGGGAGGATGGCTCATAATAATAAATAATAAAGGCTGGAACGGAGCAAATGGAATCCAACACATGGAAACCATGTGTTTGATACGATTCCCCTGATTCCGCTCCAGCCATTACTAGGAGCCTGTCCTATCTAATTAAGGTGCACCCAACATCCTGTGGACCAAAACACCAGACCCTCGTATTCACCTCCGTGCTCCAGGAAGACCCGGACACATCTCTCCTTCCCCTTGGCAGCGGAGAAGTGGAGCAGGGTCCACCCGTTGGCATCACGGATCTTCGGAGAGTAGCCTTGCTCCAGCATCTTCCTGACAGTGTACACATCCCCCGCTGCCACTGCAGCCTGGAGCAAAGACAGAACAAACCAAGAGCATTAGCATTCATCTCTAGCATAAGCAGTCATTTACCAGTGGGAAATGCTAACGGTAGAGTAGACCGTCTTGGTATTAAGTGTCTTTGCCTGTATCTGCAGCTCCTCTTGAAGCTCGGGGTTCCTTCTACAGTGATGGTTCAGCATCCTGTTACATCTCGTAAGGGGAGGGGTCATCCACACCTAGTCCTCTGTCTGGAGAGTTGAGACAGTAAACACGTAAACTGCATCACTTCATTTGGGTTATTAGTCGAAAATAGCTAGGCCTACGTTTTGATACCACTACATCGTCATGGATACATTTATGTTATTGGTATAAATCAGCTGACTGATACATTAGCAGGTTTTCTAATCCAACTGTTCCGCTGGGATCAAAAGCCGTTGCACATTCTAGTTCTAGCACATCTCATTCAACTAACCAAGGGCTTGAGGGGTGCTCGGGTGGAATAGAGGAAATCTGTTAGACAACTGGGGGTCCCCACTGCACTATACCACAGTGGTCACCAGCTCCGGTGATCAGTTGAAACAGGTAGGCTATTTGATGCTTGGCAGGAACCAGGGTTGGTGACCACCGCAGCACCACTTCTAGGTGTGCAGAACACTTGTATACTTTACGGACCCTATGGTATTCCATACTGTGCAGCAGCAGATGTTCACCTTTTGTCAAGCTTGATTATGTAGTCAAGCCAATTTTCATGTGTCTCTCTTGCGCAACAGTAGGACAGACAGATAAGAACTCCGCTCAAATGGATTGTGGGCTAGCACTGACTGAAAAAAACAAAGACAATTTAATGAGTATTCAAATTCATCAGTTTATATTATCCACTAGAAGGCATTCAAAAACTTACTGCATTGACACAGTCATAACATTATGACAGCAACTGAGAAATGGGAATAGCTAAACATTTTACATAAATGTAATGTTAGCTATACCTGCAGCTAGATGCTATCCAAATGAGATGGATGATAGCTATTTAACTACCTAGATAACAATGTTGAATGTAAAAACAAGCAAGCTAGTAGGCTAATTTCTTATAATACGATACAAACAAAAGCTAGCTAGTAGTGGTAGCTAGCTTACTTGCTAACAGTTAGATAGCTACCTGTATTGGAAGGTCGACTGCTGCCTTTTGTCTTCCAAATTAGGGCAATGTTATAGCTATAGCGGTGTTCTTTAAAGCTAGACTAGACAATGCATTTTAGACAAAGTTGAAGTAAAAATAATTCACAGCAACCTATCTAGCTAAGTAGCCACTGGCCAGCTAATAGTTAGATAACTATACACTCAAACAATGGAATGTTAGCTAGTTAGCTAACGTTAGCTAGCTAGCACTGCGACCCCAACTTGTTCCACTCCTTTCTGATTTATTTTAATTATATAACTACATGCCCACAACCTACGGCATGATACTACGGTACATTGTGCGGATATATTGCTATATATACACACACAATTCCCTTTTAAGGAAGAAATTAATCGATCAACTACTGCTGGTTAGCAATTAGCCTAAATCGTTACCCAGTTTTCAAGCTACTAGGACTGCATTGGATTTCAGAGTTTTAAAACATTTGTAACAATTTAATAACTATGTGAACATGTGCACAACTCGAGAAGGCAACCATACTTCAACTACACAAGGTAGGTGTTAGCTAGCTTTGATGAATTAATGCATTATTCTTACTTAAAATACGAAGCTAGCAGGCTTGCTAGCCATTCTCCACCGATACGAACCCCCAATTTCAACGGGCTTGTTTTAGCCAATCAGGCACAAGAAGCGAGGAATTTGAGCTGTCAAATCAGCATCCTTCTGCAAAACTTTATAAACTTCAGTCTGTTTAGCTCGATTTCTAACAAAGTAGGCCAACGGTTTGTATGGCTATAATTCTTCTCATTGTTGACACAATAGAATGAGTGAACTCCTTTCCAATTTTCTACTAAATGTTATCGCACGCTATACTTCCGTGTTCAGTCACGTGGTGCACTGTCTGTATACAACACAGCCAGAACTTAAAATTAAGATAATACTTTTAAAAAAAATTACAAATTGATATTTTAAATACAATATAGGCTAAATGGATCATTTTCTGTCCAGAAACGTTAGGGTGTACGACAACATTTAAAGTGATTTAACTGTACATTATTAATCGCACTACAAGTCACAGCATGCAACGCAAACCAAACAGGAAGAGATGTTAACAATTGTTTCGAGATGGTCGGCGCAAAGTCGAAGAATGCTTATTTTTCAAAAGGTAAATTAATTGCGGCGGCAAAACATTTTAATATCCAGTGTTGCGTTATACAAACGTGTACAGAAAACATCCTTGCAATTTATTTTATGCGCGCTTAGTAAAGTGTAGAACGTTGTTCGCGTGGCAGAAATCTAATCAAAATCCGACCACTGCCAAGACCCTCGTGATCATTGAAAACCCAAACGCTGTGTCAACATGAATGAACAATTTAATGTCCTAAATGATGCTTACAGAAGTTTATTGTCGAGAACATTACCCAGCAAAATGAGTAGCCATGAGTTGGCATCCTCCATGTTCACATGTGTATGTGAACTGACTCTTGATGCCAGTGATGGTTCTCATTCTCAGCACCAGGACCAGTCCAGAGATCCCATAACGCCCTTCAAATATTCTCCAAACCCAAATGGAACTGAACTGGCTTGTCTTGTGTTGACTCTGGTGGAGAAAATAAGCTCCAAGCTGACATCTCAACAACTGTCTCAAGAAACCAGCCTTTACTTCAAAGATGTTTCTACAGTATTATTCCAGTATATGGATTTTATGTCCAAACTTGTGAGTTTGCATATGATTGGAATATATAATTGTATTGTCCTTTGTTTGGGTTTGTTTATAGTAATAACATTTTTGTTCCCACCTCTCACAGGTTCACCTTGCCTGCTGCAAGGACAGGTTGCTGTCTCATCTAGCTGCAAAGAGTGTATCCTCCTATGTTATTTTTGAGCTGCGTTGCTTTGTGAGTTTTCTGATTGCCCTCAAGTCCTGTGTGATTTATGACTATATTGTATTGCACAGTCAAGTAAGTTATATTAAATACTAGTCAAGTAACTCTTGGAGATCTGTGTGCATCAGACAGTCTCACATTAGAGAACCCAAATCTGTCACCCGATACTGTAAAATCCTATTCACACACAGGCCTACCAGGCTTTATTTAAGCATATTCTTACATTCAGTTCTCTTTTTTTCTGACTAGAATACAGTCAACCAGATTTGGGAATGGAAGTGCTTGCAAGTGCTCCAGAACCCTTGCTCTGGCAACGAACTGGATGCATGCACATGGTCACTTACCACTGTCCTGAAAGCAGTTCTAAAAGAAACATCACAATATAAACCTGGTATTGAAACACAATTCATCCATCAATTGTGCCAACATGTATCTTTTATTTTACTCCAAATAAGTTCCACTTGGTGCCAAATCCTATGTCGTTACCATGTATTTACGTGGTAGTTAGGCCACATAGGCTGGAATAGTGTAACTACAGTGTGGCTATGAATGTGTTGACATTGTAATTGTATTCTACCTACCTATGCATCTTCCATGTAAATACAATGTACATTGGTTTTAGCCACAGTGGGGCCTTCTCTTTCTTTTCCCCTCAGGGACTTTGGAGAAACTTCTTGCCACATTCGACACAGCTCTCACTGCTGTTTACTCCCAGCTTGTCCCTGTAGAGAGTCTGAGCCATGGGAACTCTGCATCATACCCCAGTAGTAACACGGCAGACTGGGCTACAACTCTGACTAACCTCCTAGACTTACTGGAAGTGCTCACTGCAGCCAGGTTCAAACTAAGCACCACCAGGGTCTGTTTCACCAGCTCAAGGCTCTCCCTCGTACAGGCATCAGCGCTACTGCGGATAGTCGACTCTCATGTCCACTACTTTGTGAAGAAGCAAGTGTTTCTGCTTTTAAAGAGGATTCTCCTTCAGAAGGCAGGCGAGGACATGGGTTTTGGCGAGGCGTCCTCCCTAACGCATGGAGATGATCACATGACCAGTGACATTCTTACACTGGCTGATGATGTGTTGCAGGCAGTGCACACTGATTGGTTACAGTGTGTTCCAGTGGAGTCGGCGGCCATTTTCTTTGGAGGGACGGGCCAATTGTGTGGCGGGAGCAGTGATGCGTTTGATCATGTGATGCTGAGGGCTGTTAGTCTAGTTGTGCTCAAGTCACTGGAATATAAAATCCAATCCGCTGGTGGGAAAGGTAATATAGGACTATTTGTAAATGTTATTAACCATATCTACGCTAGGCGCAATGTTTTTTCTACCTTAAAGTTAGACTCAGCGAAATGACGTTGCCACGAGCAGCACCGCAGATATTGAGAAGAGAGACATGCAAGAATTCTCTCTCACACAGTCATACACAGTATCTGCACATGTGCACGTGTTCGCTTTGCTCTGTTTGAGCATGGTAGCCACGGTACCAAAACAGCGATGTTGAGCCTCGGGGAAGTTGTTGCAGAAATTGACCCACTATGCTGTTTACTTTCTGCATCTGTCATATCGCTGAGTCTAACTTTAACATGACTAGTTTCTAAAGCTCAAATAATCAGAAGGAGAAAAACATGATGACAGGAACGATAATTCAGACAGATGTATACAATAGGGGGCAATGTTTCCCAACACATAACACACAAGAACAGTATTTCAGTAAGTATTGTCTCTCAAGGCAAAAGTTCCTCAGGACCCCTAACCACAGGTCTAGAATCAGATTACCCTACCCAGATCCATTATGGTTGTGAAATATCTGATCTGGAATCAGTGGGTAGAGGCAACTTCTACCCACTCTGTCCATTCACTTGTCTCTGGTCCCACAGGTGTATGTAATACCATAGGCATCCATGGCTATTTAAGTGCATTGCTGCTGTTCCTGAGCCAGCGTGGGGTCCAGCTGAAGCAGGGATCTCACTCCTGCTGCTGGGTGTCCTTGGTGTTTGGAGAGCAGGACGACGACATGATGGAAGCAGCAAAGGCTTTACTCCTACTATACCTCCATCACAGGTACTATACCACCTAATACATACCGTCATTATTTTTTAATTTCACATTTATTTAACCAGGTAGGCCAGTTGAGAACAAGTTCTCATTTACAACTGTGACCTGGCCAAGATAAAGCAAAGCAGTGCGACAAAAAACAACACAGAGTTACACATAAACAAACGTACAGTCAATAACACAATACAAAAATCTACAATAAATAGGCCATAGTAGCGAAGTAATTACAATTTAGCAAATTAACACTGGAGTGATAGATGTGCAGAAATACTGGTGTGCACAAAAAGTATATAAAAACAATATGGGGATGAGGTAGGTAGTTGGATGGGCCATTTACAGATGGGCTGTATACAGCTGCAGTGATCGGTAAGCTGCTCAGATAGCTGATACTTAAAGTTAGTGAGGGAGATATGTCTCCAGCTTCTGCGATTTTTGCAATTCGTTCCAGTCGTTGGCAGCAGAGAATTGGAAGGAAAGGCGGCCAAAGGAGGTGTTGGCTTTGGGGATGACCAGTGAGATATACCTGCTGGAGCACGTGCTACGGTTGGGTGTTATGGTGACCAGTGAGATATACCTGCTGGAGCACGTGCTACGGGTGGGTGTTATGATGACCAGTGAGATATACCTGCTGGAGCACGTGCTACGGGTGGGTGTTATGATGACCAGTGAGATATACCTGCTGGAGCGCGTGCTACGGGTGGGTGTTATGGTGACCAGTGAGATATACCTGCTGGAGTGCGTGCTACGGTTGGGTGTTATGATGACCAGTGAGATATACCTGTTGGAGCACGTGCTACGGTTGGGTGTTATGATGACCAGTGAGATATACCTGCTGGAGCGCGTGCTACGGGTGGGTGTTATGGTGACCAGTGAGATATACCTGCTGGAGCACGTGCTACGGTTGGGTGTTATGGTGACCAGTGAGATATACCTGCTGGAGCGCGTGCTACGGGTGGGTGTTATGGTGACCAGGGAGATATACCTGCTGGAGCGCGTGCTACGGGTGGGTGTTATGGTGACCAGTGAGATATACCTGCTGGAGCACGTGCTACGGTTGGGTGTTATGGTGACCAGTGAAATATACCTGCTGGAGCGCGTGCTACGGGTGGGTGTTATGGTGACCAGTGAGATATACCTGCTGGAGCGCGTGCTACGGGTGGGTGTTATGGTGACCAGTGAGATAAGGCGGAGCTTTACCTAGCAAAGACTTATAGATGACCTGGAGCCAGTGGGTCTGGCGATGAATATGTACCGAGTGCCAGCCGACGAGAGCATACAGGTCACAGTGGTGGGTGGAATATGGGGCTTTGGTGAGAAAACGGATGGCACTGTGGTAGACTGCATCCAGTTTGCTGAGTAGGGTGTTGGAGGCTATTTTGTAAATGACATCGCCGAAGTTGAGGATCGGTAGGATAGTCAGTTCTACGAGGGTATGTTTGGAAGCGTGAGTGAAGTAGGCTTTGTTGCGAAATAGGAACCCGATTTCTAGATTTCATTTTAGATGTAGATGCTTAATGAGTCTGGAAGGAGAGTTTACAGTCTAACCAGACACCTAGGTATTTGTAGTTGTCCACATATTAAGTCAGAACCGTCCAGAGTAGTGATGCTAGTCGGGCGGGCTGGTCTGGGCAGCGATCGGTTGAAGAGCATGCATTTAGTTTTACTAGCGTTTTAAGAGCAGTTGGAGGCCACGGAAGGAGAGTTGTATGGCACTGAAGCTCGTTTGGAGGTTTGTTAACACAGTGTCCAAAGAAGGGCCAGATGTATAAAGAATGGTATAGAGGTGGATCAAGGAATCACCCGCAGCAAGAGCGACATCGTTGATATATACAGAAAAAGAGTCAGCCCAAGAATTGAACCCTGTGGTACCCCCATAGAGACTGCCAGAGGTCCAGACAACATGGATGAACAGTAAGAGTAGAATGGCTGGTTTATAATAATGAAACACTGGCTGATGGCCAAAAGGCAGTATTTCTGTATGGCTTTCTTTTGGATGAATTCTGAATTGTAGTGTTGTCAGTGGTTGGTTTGATTCTGCTCATGAAAATCTGACATTTTGATTTTGAAATCTCTGATTATCTGAGATCAGTCACCCACATAAAGTAGTAGGTTGAGAACCTGATTGGACCAATTTCCCAGACACTGGACTAAAAACAATGCTCAATGCAGATGCTGGCAAGTCCAGGATTAGTCTTATTTTGTGTCCGGGAAACAAGCCTATTATGTCCTAGAGATGTCTGACTCTTCTCTCTGTCTTCCTACAGAGTGACCTCTGACCTGGATACTGATGTCTGACTCTTCTGTCTGTCTTCCTACAGAGTGTCCTCTGACCCGGAAGCTGATGCTGCGTGTGTCGTCGGCGGCAACCCCCACTGTCACTTTCTCTTCCTCCTCCACAGCATCTCCTTTGACCACAGCATTCTCCTCGATTTCCTCATCTCAACGGAAACCTGCTTCCTCGAGTACTTTGTCCGTTACCTAAAACACCTCCGGGACGACTGGGAAGGCTTCCGAACGGTCTGTCAGAAGATGGATGGGTCGGACCGGTGTAAACTGAGCTGGAAGATTAGCCAGAAAGACGATCAACTATTGGACAACCTGAGAGAGGAACTCCAGCAGTCGTTGTGTCTCTCTCGTGGAAGTGTGTCTACTTGGAGCCATTCTGGAGGATCAGTTACCATCGTGGACCCAGAGCCAGCTCCATGTCTGCAGCCCAGCTTGTGTCTCCCTTCAGGGAGTGCAACTGCCCTGGCCTCTACTCCCCCTCTCCGTCTGGTGGACTACGGCAGCTCAGAGGAGTCTGAGACTGAGGACGGTGACCTCCCATCAGGCCTTACACAGGATAGGCTACACAGCGACTCTGTGGTTCACACACACAACAGCCACTCTTTTGATAGGACGGTTATGTGTCTGACAGAGCTCAGAGTGGTGGTGACTAGACTGCAGAGGAGGAGTCTGTTCCCTTACAATGCCACCTCACTCTTGAAACTGCTGACACAGATTGAAGCGAAGAGAAGTTGTTCACAGCGTTGAATTCCATAATGACTAAATAAATGTTACATGGTGGTAAATGCATTTGGTCTCATTTGTAATATTTTGAGTGTTGTAAAATTCCAATAACTTTACCAAAATTCACAGTTTGACAGAAATAAATTGCTTTTGGAAGACTCCTGGAATCAGGATGGAATAAGCATGAATTGTGGGAATCCTTCAACAGCGGCTTCTAGATTTCTTAATTGTATATTTTAATACATGTAAATTTCCTATTTGTGAATGGATGCTCTTTTTGGGGACCTTGTGGTTGGATGAGTGTTTATGAAGGGATGGTTATGATAACCACTTCCTTTTATTTCCAACTACATTTCATGTCCTGTTTGCATGACCATCGTAAGTAAACACACACCTCTTTCAACTATATATACTGCTCCAAAAAATAAAGGGAACACTTAAACAACACATCCTAGATCTGAATGAAATAAATAATCTTATTAAATACTTTTTTCTTTACATAGTTGAATGTGCTGACAACAAAATCACACAAAAATAATTTGTCAACCCATGGAGGTCTGGATTTGGAGTCACACTGAGGCTCAGTAGTGTGTGTGGCCTCCACGTGCCTGTATGACCTCCCTACAACGCCTGGGCATGCTCCTGATGAGGTGGCGGATGGTCTCCTGAGGGATCTCCTCCCAGACCTGGACTAAAGCATCCGCCAACTCCTGGACAGTCTGTGGTGCAACGTGGCGTTGGTGGATGGAGCGAGACATGATGTCCCAGATGTGCTCAATTGGATTCAGGTCTGGGGAACGGGCGGGCCAGTCCATAGCATCAATGCCTTCCTCTTGCAGGAACTGCTGACACACTCCAGCCACATGAGGTCTAGCATTGTCTTGCATTAGGAGGAACCCAGGGCCAACCGCACCAGCATATGGTCTCACAAGGGGTCTGAGGATCTCATCTCGGTACCTAATGGCAGTCAGGCTACCTCTGGCGAGCACATGGAGGGCTGTGCGGCCCTCCAAAGAAATGCCACCCCACACCATGACTGACCCACCGCCAAACCGATCATGCTGGAGGATGTTGCAGGCAGCAGAACGTTCTCCACGGCGTCTCCAGACTCTGTCACGTTTGTCACGTGCTCAGTGTGAACCTGCTTTCATCTGTGAAGAGCACAGGGCGCCAGTGGCGAATTTGCCAATCTTGGTGTTCTCTGGCAAATGCCAAACGTCCTGCACGGTGTTGGGCTGTAAGCACAACCCCCACCTGTGGACGTCGGGCCCTCATACCACCCTCATGAAGTCTGTTTCTGACCGTTTGAGCAGACACATGCACATTTGGGGCCTGCTGGAGGTCATTTTGCAGGGCTCTGGCAGTGCTTCTCCTGCTCCTCCTTGCACAAAGGCGGAGGTAGCGGTCCTGCTGCTGGGTTGTTGCCCTCCTACTGCCTCCTCCACGTCTCCTGATGTACTGGCCTGTCTCCTGGTAGCGCCTCCATGCTCTGGACACTACGCTGACAGACACAGCAAACCTTCTTGCCACAGCTCGCATTGATGTGCCATCCTGGATGAGCTGCACTACCTGAGCCACTTGTGTGGGTTGTAGACTCCATCTCATGCTACCACTAGAGTGGAAGCACCGCCAGCATTCAAAAGTGACCAAAACATCAGCTAGGAAGCATAGGAATTGAGAAGTGGTCTGTGGTCCCCACCTGCAGAACCGCTCCTTTATTGGGGGTGTCTTGCTAATTGCCTATAATTTCCACCTGTTGTCTATTCCATTTCCACAACAGCATGTGAAATGTATTGTCAATCAGTGTTGCTTCCTAAGTGGACAGTTTGATTTCACAGAAGTGTGATTGACTTGGAGTTACATAGTGTTGTTTAAGTGTTCCCTTTATTTTTTCAAGCAGTGTATATTTCCTTTTGGCTCCCCCCCTTCAGTCCATCCAAACGTCACTTAAACAAGTCAACAAAACAGCACTATTTTTACCACCTGTCTCTGCTGATCCTCTCCTTACTCCTGTTTTCACCTCGTTCTATGTTTTACTAGAGGGACTATTGTGTGGAGGAGTAGCTCCTGTCTGCGTTATCTGGAGAACAATGCAAACAAGCCACAGATTATCACCTGAGGGCACCAATGGCTGCAGGTAGTGGGGGCTGTTTGTGTGTGTGCCTCTCACTCTATCTCTCTGTGTGTGTGTGTGTGTGTGTGTGTGTGTGTGTGTGTGTGTGTGTGTGTGTGTGTGTGTGTGTGTGTGTGTGTGTGTGTGTGTGTGTGTGTGTTGCGTCGTGACAATTCCATTATCGTCCCTCTACGACAACGTACCTGGAGGGGAAGGAAAAAACTCCAGTCCAATTGTGCCTGAGCTGGGTGTGACCCTTTAAAGAATGTCAAACAAAGACAGGGAGAAGTAGCGAGGGAGAGAGTCTGCCTACTGAATGGAGGGACTGTCACGCCTGTTGGTTTCCCACAGTCAACATTACATCAACAGCTCTAGTGAGGACAGGACCTACCTTACCTGGTTTCCCTACTGAGGGTGAGGACAGGACCTACCTTACCTGGTTTCCCTACTGAGGGTGAGGACAGGACCTACCTTACCTGGTTTCCCTACTGAGGGTGAGGACAGGACCTACCTTACCTGGTTTCCCTACTGAGGGTGAGGACAGGACCTACCTTACCTGGTTTCCCTACTGAGGGTGAGGACAGGACCTACCTTACCTGGTTTCCCTACTGAGGGTGAGGACAGGACCTACCTTACCTGGTTTCCCTACTGAGGGTGAGGACAGGACCTACCTTACCTGGTTTCCCTACTGAGGGTGAGGACAGGACCTACCTTACCTGGTTTCCCTACTGAGGGTGAGGACAGGACCTACCTTACCTGGTTTCCCTACTGAGGGTGAGGACAGGACCTACCTTACCTGGTTTGCATATTGAGGGTGGAACGGTGGGAAGCTGAGTGGTATATTCTGTTTCCCTATGACCTTGGATTCATTGGATGGTTTCAGGGAATGTGCTGTAGTAGTGATGTCTGGGGTCTTCTACCTGGGATGTAAATAGCTATCGCTGATTTTCTTTTGTTTTACACCTGTCCTAGTTAACGGAGGAGCGGGTTTCAACTCGAGTCTGTCCGAAGCAACCGGTGGGAGTTGTATGAGTGAGGTTGACGTGGAATCGTCTCTTCAGGTGAGCATGTCCCCCTGTTAGAGGAGCTAAGCTCTATCTTACATGTTAGGATTGGACTGAATAGACCCTCTGTTTTCTTAGTAGGTCAGTGAGTATATAGAGATCCTCCACCTAAGGCTTTTCTGAACGCTCTCGAGGTTGATTGATTTATAGTTTTGTAACCAGCCTAAACTCAAACTATGAAGGATCTCTGGCACTTTAGCTGGATAGCCCACATGAAGTCATCAGCATTTAACCAGTGACGAGTAATTGCCATTTTGGTTTAAATGGAACTATAAAAAAATATCTCCAAATGTAATCAGAGTTTTAAGATAAATCTTGACTGGGTTTATTGTTCTCTAAAGATGTTTGTGTTTGGAGAGCATGTACTCATGGAAACGGATTGCTTTACAGTTAACAGTGCCTGTCACGGTTCTTTGGGATATCTAGTGGTGCGCGCGCGTGTGTGTGTGTGTGTGTGTGTGTGTGTGTGTGTGTGTGTGTGTGTGTGTGTGTGTGTGGAATGAGGAAAACACTCTATTTATCCTCCCTTTCACCTTTTGGCCTCTTATTCTGCACTTAGTTGTAAGTTTTGGACTGAACAGTCATTTTCAGGGTTAAAATCTAAAGATCATCTTTGATACATTGGAGCCATTGTTTTTCAATCATTAAAATACTATGTGAGTTGAGCATACAGTCTGTTCTAGGTTCTGTCTTAATCATGTCTCTGTATTCACGTATAACGTCTTTCCCACTAAGTCATATTCTGCAAACCTCTTTTGCGTAATGTATGTATTTTATCTCATCATGCACGTCAAAGATAAGAAATCACTCCCTAGTTCTGGTATGCTTCCCTACCGAAAAACATTTTTCATGCCTGAGAAAGTTGATGAAAAAGTACGATACCAGTACAGTTGAACCCTGTGCCCCTGTATGTGGGGTAGAGAGAGAGAGAGAGAGAGAGAGAGAAATAAGAATAAGAGATGGACACATATCAGAGGGAGAGAGAGAAATAAACAGAGCAAGACCAGGGAGGGAGAGGAGAAAGAGAAGGAAACATCCCCTTACAATATGCAGACAGAGTGTGCTTTGTCATGTTCTTCATTGACTCAATGTCTGAATCCCCAGATGATCTTCAACATCAGAACGCTAACAATACAAAAGGCCTTCCTTATCGGCTGTGTTCTGGCAGTACACCGCTAATACACACTGCTCAACGCTCTATGGACCAGTCCGACGTGACTAGGTTGTCTAGCATGGCTGCTAGTATAGGAGAAACTCTAATGTTCCCCCAGGTGAAAATGGTCTTAGACACACAGTACTGCTGTATACATGATAAACACTGTACATTACACCCTCAACATAATACATACTGTACATCACACCCTCAACATAATACATACTGTACATTACACCCTCAACATAATACATACTGTACATTACACCCTCAACATAATACATACTGTACATTACACCCTCAACATAATACATACTGTACATTACACCCTCAACATAATACATACTGTACATTACACCCTTCAACATAATACATACTGTACATTACACCCTCAACATAATACATACTGTACATTGAATATTACCAATGTCAAACACATTGAACTGGTCTCATACAGCAACATACACAATACATATTGTACACTGCCATTCCAGAATGTTCTCTGTGGCATACTAACACAGCTCAGTTGGACTTATTGCTGTTTAGGTGTTGATAGAAAGGTACTTGATAGACAGGTGTTTGATAGGTAGTTTGTATCTGATGTAGTCAAACAAAGAAACATACAGGTGCTCAGGCTAGGTAGCGCCAGTATGTAATACGCTTGGTGCCATGATATTATCTTTGAATCATAATTCAATTGCGTCACAGATGTGTAATCAGTGCAAGATAAGGTTAAACACGTAGACCTAGAAAGGACGTTGCCCATCAGACCACAGCAATTTAACTAGTATTCCATTTCTGTGGTTAAAAGGTTGTTTTGTTGTTCCATTTCGACCTGTAGATGTGTTTGGTTGGTGGTTCCATTGTCTCCGCAAAGTCATTGTGATGTGGTGTTGTTGTTATGTTTTTGCAGGGCAGTGAAATGTGCTGAGTTACACACTGACTATACAGAACACTGCAGAGAGCCCCGGGATGTGCTGACATCAGCAGTGATGTCATCAAAATGGTCCCCATGGGGGCAACGAGTCTCACACACAAACAAGAGCATGTCGCACACACACACACACACACACACACACACACACACACACACACACACACACACACACACACACACACACACACACACACATCTGTGTGAAAGACTAAATGACAAGAAGAATAAATAGTCTGCGCTCGTTTAGGGGTGTGTGTGTGTGTCATCAGAATCTGCCCAGGGCCATAGAGGCCCCCTATTGATATTGTTGACATTATTCAGTAGTAGTTTGTTTTCCCTTCACATTAATCAGTCTGTCCGTTAGGGATCATCAACTAGATTCAGCCTAGAGACGATTTCTTTCTTGAGTGGATGGTCGGGGTGTAGACTGCAAATTGACCGCAAGAAGCCCAAACAGATATAATATTTGACTAAGACATAGTCATTTCAATCCTTGCTTACATTTGTATACGCCACGTCTCTCTACTATGCGTGGGAATACTTGGGAACAGATTTGCAAAATTAAAATCACTTGGAGCTGATTTCCAGGTGTTTTTACAGTCTTATGTCCAACAATAAATAAATAATTGGGCTGAAAACTTGGGGGGCCTAATAAAACCACCCATTGGGGGAACCCTGCTGTATGTCAACTCACTGCCATCTGGGATTCCAAGAACTCCATAACTATTTAACCATGACTTGATCACTAGGGGTTGTGATCCGTTTCAGCGTTGACCTTGGTTTAGAAAAAACTACAAAGAAAAAAGTCTAGTCCGTGATTTACTGGGATATATGTTGCTAGACTGCAGCCCTGGATTTCATTGTCTACCGCAGCCAGTGATGTTTTCTCTGCTGACGTGTGTGTGTGTTGGACTAGGTGTGGGGAAGCATCTTGAGAAAGAGGCGAAGGCTGTTGTGTCAATATTTGAATTGGAAATAAAGAACTGCATGTGCACTTGACTGGAGTGACCTAGGTTATACACACCCACACTATCTACACAACCTATAGCACTGGTGTCCAATGAACTCATCAGCTCATGTTGTAAAATGGTATCAAATCTGACTGATAGTGATTGAATGCACTCTTGAAATCCGGAACCTGTGATTTATGAGCAATATATCATTATCAATTCCTGGTTAATAAATAAAGTACATGCAAATGAAGTTGCTACTTTACCCAATTCTAAGTTTAACCCCTTAACTGGAATCCTTATTGGTTCAACTGCCATGTCAGTTTGCCAGATTAGAACACATACCAACATTTGTTTTTCTCTTGGACATCATTGCACACGTAATAGAACAGCAGAATAGTGTACTGCAATTTTACTTTGCGACACTCACCTTCGTTGACAAAACAAACAATAACAGCGGCCATGGGGCGGACAGTGACTCTGTTTCTTCTACTGCGGATTCCATCTTTAAGGGTCAATCTGCGATTTGATACTTTTATTTTTAGATTTATAAATTAACGGTATATACACATTGTTTCTTGAAGAATATAACTTTTATAAATGCCTAATCAGCTTAGTTCAATTGCCTAACCCCATCAGAACCCCAAATATTAGCTTGTTTCTTTTACTCTGTTGTTTGTTAACAGTGTACTTGTAAACAAACTGCATTGCTTCAAAACATGGTTAAAGCTGCATAGCTTTATGCGCAACCTGACAGAATTCAGATATAAATGGGAGTTATAGATCTGTCATTGAAGCAATTCCATGTGCACTACTTCTATGCTTCCCTTCTCGAAGTTTCCTTTTTGCGTTTTTTTAACTTAGCGTTTCGTACACCAGGTTCAAACTGCTGAAAATACGATGTTTTTTGGTTGTTAAATATATTTCACAGCGGT
Source organism: Salmo trutta (assembly GCF_901001165.1). Taxonomy (NCBI): domain Eukaryota; kingdom Metazoa; phylum Chordata; class Actinopteri; order Salmoniformes; family Salmonidae; genus Salmo; species Salmo trutta. The sequence continues at coordinate 8,926,584 of NC_042985.1, forward strand.
TTAGATGGTACAATGTCTGGATATAAAAACATCTATTCAGCAAATGATTGAAAGAGACTCTGCACACTGCAATCTTGTTCCCATGTGGTTAATTAGCGACATCGTTTCCACTTTACTTTAGGTCTTCCTCAGGCCTCACTTGATAACAGTGGTGGCTGGTGGCACGTTAAATGGGAAGACGAGAGCTTAGTACGGCTGGAACGGAATAAATGGAATGGTATCACTTGTTGCATGTTTTTGTAAGCATTCCATTCACACCATTTTAGCCATTACTATGAGCCGTCCTCTCCTCACCAGCCTCCTCTGTTCGGTAACGTGATACCTATTGACATGTGTTTTCTAACATAACCCTCCTCTTCCACCCCTGTGTCGTCAGGATGATTGACACCCTATACGAGTGGATCTGGTGGGACCGCTTCTGGCTGCCAGTCAACCTGACCTGGGCGGACCTAGAGGACCGAGATGGGCGTGTCTACGCCAAAGCCTCTGACCTCTATGTGACGTTGCCTTGCGCCATAGCCTTCCTACTGGTCAGATACCTGTTCGAAAGGTGAGCTTGCTGAACATATAGGGGCAGTTTCCCAGACAAAGATTAAGTCTTGACTAAGAAACATGTTCTCCTGTAGTCCTGTATGGCTCAGTTAGTAGAGCATGGCGCTTGCATTGCCAGGATTGAGGGTTTGATTCCCGGGACCACCCATACCTAAAATGTATGCACACTTGACCGTATGTGGCTTTGGATAAAAATCTGCTAAATAGCATGTACAGTGCAGTGAAAAGGTATTTGCCTGATTTTTGATATGGAATGTTATCAGATCTTCAACCTAAACCTAATATTAGATAAAGGCAACCTGAGTTTACAAATAACACAAAAAAATTGATTCTTGTTTTATTTATTTAATTAACAAAGTTATCCAACACCCAATTCTCCTGTGTGAAAAGTAATTGCCCCCTTACACTTAATAACTGGTTGTACCACCTTTAGCTGTAATGACCGCAACCAAACGCTTCCTGTAGTTGTTGATCAGTCTCTCACATTGTTGTGGAGGAATTTTGTCCCACTCTTGCATGCAGGACTGCTTTAACTCAGCGACATTTGTGGGTTTTCAAGCATGAACTGCTCGTTTCAAGTCCTGCCACAACATCTCAATTGGGATTAGGTCTGGACTTGGCCAGGCCATTCCAAAAATTAAAATGTGTTGCTTTTTAGCCATTTTCATGTAAACTTGATGCTGTGTTTTGGATCATTGTCTTACAGCATGACTCAGCTCAGTTTCAGCTCACAGACGGATGGCCTGACATTCTCCTGTAGAATTATGTGATACAGAGCAATATTCATGGCTCCTTCTATTAAGGCAAGTCGTCCAGGTCCTGACTCCTGTAGCAGCAAAGCATCCCCAAAGCATCACACTACCACCACCATGCTTGAGTGTTGGTATGAGGTTCTTACTGTGGAATGCAGTGTTTGCTTTTCTCCAGACATAATGGGAACCAAGTCGTCTAAAAAGTTGACTAGTTTGCCAAAAAGCACCTGGAAACACCTGGATGATCATCAAGACTCTTGGAAGAATGTTCTATGGACAGATGAGTCAAAAGTATAACATTTTGGACGTCATGGGTCAATTTGGTTTGAGTGCCTTGCTCAAGGGCACGTTGACAGAGTATTTTTGGCTTGGGGATTCGTACCAGCAGCCTTTAAGTTGCTGGCCCAATGCTCTAACCACTAGGCTACCTGCCACACATTGCAGCTAAAGGTGGCACAACCACTTGTTGAGTCTAAGGGGGCATTACTTTTTCACACAGGGGCATTGGGTGTTGCATAACTTTGTTTATGAAATAAGTATGTCATTGTTGTGTTATTTGTTCACTCAGGTTCCTTTATCTAATTTTAAGATTTGGTTGAATATCTGGTAACATTCAGTGTAAACAATATGTGAAAGTAGAGAAAATTAGAAAGGTGGCAAATACCTTTTCACAACACTGTATAATATTATATTTTGTTCAATGGAGATTTTCCATTGAAATGGTTTCTAGTCCAGGACTGTGCTGTGTCCAGAGAACCGGCTCATACTCTGCTGTTTATATACTATTAAACCATGTTTAGATCAAACCTTTAGTTCAAACCTCTACCTCACTGTCTCCCTACACCATAGAATTCCTACTCATCAGATACCAGTTTGAAAGGAGAGCTTGCTGAACAAAAAAAAGCCCCTTTTATAGGTTGCTGCAGGGAAGTAGATGTTAAGTTACAATTTAACCTGCTTTTCTACTGTGTTTGTGCGTGCGTGCGTGTCTTTATTCAAGTTAATTTAGTTGGAGGCAATGATTCTCGTTTGCTGTGTAGTTAATCTCACCTGTGGTAACTTGCATGTGCCTACAAGGTAAAAATTCAACCAGTTTTGAAAATAAAAAAATCTGAACATTCTGCCCATTGTAGTCCAATATATTTGACTGCATCTGTATGTTGTCCCCCAGGTTGATAGCCACGCCTCTAGCAGCCTCAGTGGGGATCCGGGAGAAGGCCAGACTGAGAGTAGCAGACAACCCCATCCTCGAACTCTACTATCTCTCTCACTCCAGAAACCCTGGCCAGGTATTAACCCTACATATTAGAAATCACACTTACACCTTTTACATATAGACCTAAATATTAGTGTCAATATCAAACGTCATTGCACTATGAGATCATAGACATTCTAATAGCCTGAATAGTGCAAACCCTGCCCATCTGGCACTCTGGTCAAACCCTGCCCATCTGGCACTCTGGTCAAACCCTGCCCATCTGGCACTCTGGTCAAACCCTGCCCATCTGGCACTCTGGTCAAACCCTGCCTATCTGGCACTCAGGCAGGGTGCCAGATGGGCAGGGTTTGACCAATCTGTCACTCATGAAATCCTGGTTGGAGGATGCTGATGCTCTGACCAACTCAGTGGCCTTGTGGTTAGAGTGTCAGCCCTGAGACTGGAAGGTTGGGGGTTTGATCCCTGGTCTAGTCATACCAAAGACGACAAATATTTCCTGACGCTGCTCTGCTAGGGAGTCAGCATTAAGGAGCTGGATTGTAGCATATGGCCCTGCGATAGAAATTCAAGTAAATTTGGTTGGATTCAAGTTAATTCACCTGTCCAGGGGGTGTACTTGTCCAGCTGCCTCAGGCTACAGGTATAGGAGATGGGCTCCGGCCCTATGGGCCATTCTGGCTCAGACAGGGGTACTATCATACAGTATATCTCCTGTTCAGACCTGTGATCGTGTACATCACCCAAATGTCCAGCTAACCAACCTTTAATGCAGATGCTATGCTCCAGGCCAAATGTTTTGGTCCATGACTCACCATGTGGTCATGAGGGATGTTAATGTTTATCCACATGACTTTCGCCCTTTACCCATCTCCCCACATGAGGTGTGTGTGTGTAAGTGTGGTAGCCAGCGTAATGAAACAAGTAGCCAGCGTAATGAAACAAGTAGCCAGCGTAATGAAACAAGTAGCCAGCTAGTGGGGACAAATTTGCCCTACTAAAGCGAATTTGGTGACATCTGATTTACCCCAATTTATTGAAGTCAACTTAGCATAGGGGTTAGTAGTCCTCTGTTTAGCTGGCAGCTGGCACTAATCAAACACATTTGGTTCTGAACTCGTGTGTGTGTGTGTGTGTCCCAGGCAGGTATAGATGGTCTCTCTAAGAAGAGCGGCTGGTGCGTTAGGCAGGTGGAGCGCTGGTTCAGAAAGAGAAGAAACCAGGATCGTCCCGGAGTACTGAAGAAGTTCAGAGAGGCGAGGTAAAACGGTGTGCTGTGTGTGAGAGTTTGTTTATTCCACATTTTCACCTTTCACTCAGTAGTGTTATTCTTCTTCTTCTCATATTAGTGTCCCTTGTCTGTCTCTGTCTCTGTCTTGCAGTTGGAGGTTTGTGTTCTATCTGTTGGCGTTAATTGGAGGAGTTGTGTCCCTGTATGATGTGAGTGGTGACTCTAGTGATCCTCTGCTTCACAAACACAAGTGTTTACAAGATAGCAATTCAGCGCGTGTGGAGAGATCTCAAGATGTGGAGTGAGGTTAATGTATCTTAACTCTGTTACATTCAGTACCACCAAAACACACACCGGCTACAAATTCCTAACACTTTATGATATGTTATACACATCAAATTAACATCCTCAAAGTAGAACTTTAACTGGTTGTCCCGTGTAGAAGCAGGGAGGAGGTCAAAATGGAAGACTCAATTGCTGGATAAAAATATTATCTGAGCTGAGCTGAACTTCTTTTCAGTCCTTCTGCCCTGAAGTGAAGGAGGGCAGAGGCGGATAAGGGGAAGAGGGGAGGAGAGGACAGAGCGGTAAGCTCTATGGGAATTTGACGGTGATGGCTTCAGCAAGTGTCTGAAGGCCTCGAGGGCAATGCCAGTTGAAATTGAAAGCATCATGATGAGATTGTCCTGTAATGTTCTTTAAAGATTTCACTGCATGTTTCTCCTTTTGTTTTGTATTTCAGAAAGAATGGTTTTATGATACCAGGGAAGTGTGGAATGGATTTCCAAAACAGGTGTGTATGTATGCGTGTGAATAGTGTGTGTGAGTATGGACACGTGTGTGTGTGTGTGTGTGTGTGTGTGTGTGTGTGTGTGTGTGTGTGTGTGTGTGTGTGTGTGTGTGTGTGTGTGTGTGTGTGTGTGTGTGTGTGTGTGTGTTCTAGTCATAAGGCCTTGTACTGAGCGATTAGTGCTTTTTGAGGTCAGTTCGATTATTAATCAAATGATCAGGATTTTTGGTTTCTGTATGCATTATGTGGATTGAATGCTGAAACAACACAGAATAAAACAGTGAATAACAGTGCCGTGATGGTAGTGACCACCCATTACTGCTTATTATTCACATTACTTTACTTTAATAAAATATTTTTGGGGCTTATTTTAGACCTAAGCTTGTCGCCTGCCTTCCCGCCTTTGGGACAACGACTCCCATTGTTGTGACGGAGACATGATCATCTCGTCGTTATATACAGATCTCTGCCCACACCGACCGAACAAGTAGGCATATAGAACATTAGTGGGTTGGAAACTACAACTCCCTACTACATCGCACAGTTCAGGCTTGATCTGATTTCTCTCTAGAGAAACTGCGCATTGAGCTCACAGAAAAAATTATAATAATTGAACTGACGTTGGTCAATTAGTTGTTAAATGTTTTCGGTTAATTGCTCAGCACTACTGGTCATTTACCAGGGTGATTTTGAAGACTCTTCTCACGTGTCTCCACACTAGTATAACCAACCAGGAAGAACAACATATCATACTTGAACCGCCGCAACTTGGCTAACATTTTCAAATCATGTCCAGATTTACGAGTTTGCTCACACATAAAACATAAAGCTTGTTGATAATACTTATTCTCAGGTCCAAAATACATATACACAGGTCCATATTTAGTAGTGAGACTATTTTTGTATTTATTTTTAACAAGTGGGGGAATGTGTGTATGGCTTAGATTGCTGTTCAGTCTTTACTGGGTGCCAAGTCCTAATCAAAGGAATGATGATGTCACCCAAACTGGAACGGCGAGGCTAGGATTATGTTTGATCAGGCTCCACACCTAACAATGTTGCTTGGTGTTTAAAGCAGGTCTAAGTATATACAGGTCACGTCCCAGATGGCACCTCCTATTGGCCCTGGTCAAACGTAGTGCACTATATCAGGACTAGAGTGCCATTTGGGATGAAGGCATAGTTTGTAGAGAGATTTTGGATGTGTTTTATGTGATCGTATTTGCAACAAAGAATTCAACACAGTTGGTAACTACTTGGTATCCAACTTGTTGGCCTACGTAGTAGGGCTCATTTTGATGAATCCCCAAAATAAAAAGTGGTATTAGATAGACTAATTATTACGCAGTTGCAATTTTAACCATGTAGTTGCTAAGTAAAAACCAGGTGTAGCGTAGTATAAAACACCATGTAGCTCTGGGGCCGTATATATCAATCAAATTCAATCAATCAAATGTATTTATAAAGCCCTTTTTACGTCAGCCGATGTCACAAGTGCTGTACAGAAACCCAACCTAAAACCCCAAACAGCAAGCAATGCAGATGTAGAATCACGGTGGCTAGGAAAAACTCCCTAGAAAGGCAGGAACCTAGAAAGAATTAGAGGGAGCATACTTAAATTTACATAGGACACCGGATAAGACAGGAGAAATACTCCAGATATAACAGACTGATCCTAGCCCCCCGACACATAAACTATTGCAGCATAATTACTGGCGGCTGAGACAGGAGGGGGCGGGAGACACTGTGGGCCCATCCGACTATACCTCCGGACAGGGCCAACCAAGCAGGATATAACCCCACCCATTTTGCCAAAGCACAGCCCCCACACCACCAGAGGGATATCTTCAACCACCAACTTACTACCCTGAGAAAAGGCAGAGTATAGCCCACGAAGGTCTCCCCCCAGCACCAACCCGAGGGGGGCACCAACCCGGACAGGAAGATCACGTCAGAGACTCAACCCTCTCAAGTGACGCACCCCTCCTAGGTGGAAGAGCACCAGTAAGCCAGTGATTCAGCCCCCGTAAAATGGTTTGAGGCAGAGAATCCCAGTGGAGAGAGGGGAACCGGTCAGGCAGAGACAGCAGTGCCTTTCCGTTCACCTTCACACTCCTGGGCCAGACTACACTCAATCATAGGACCTAATGAAGAGATGAGTCTTCAATAAAGACTTAAAGGTCGAGACCGAGTCTGCGTCTCTCACATGGATAGGCGAGCATTCCATAAAAATTAAGCTCTAAAGGAGAAAGCCCTGCCTCCAGCTGTTTGCTTAGAAATTCTAGGGACAGTAAGGCGGCCTGCGTCTTGTGACCTTAGTGTACGTGTAGGTGTGTTCGGCAGGACTAAATCGGTAAGATAGGTAGGAGCAAACCCATGTAATGCTTTGTAGGTTAGCAGTAAAACCTTGAAATCAGCTCTTACTTTAACAGGAAGCCAGTGTAGAGAGGCTAGCACTGGAGTAATATGATACAATTTTTTGGTTCTAGTCAAGATTCTAGCAGCCGTGTTTAGCACTAACTGAAGTTTATTTAGTGCTTTATCCGGGTATCTGGAAAGGAGAGCATTGCTGTAGTCTAATCTAGAAGTGACAAAAGCATAGATTCATTTTTTGGCATCATTTTTGGACAGAAAGTTTAAGATTTTTGCAATGTTACGTAGATGGAAAAAGCTGTCCTTGAAACAGGGGTCTCTAAGTAGGAGTGCTGATCTAGGACCAGTTGCCCCTGTCCATGTTCTCTTATTCATTGTGATCTAAATGTCAAAACTGATCTTAAATCATCACTCTACTCTAAGATGCTTGATGGCTACAAAGCCCCTGATTTCTTTGCCCCAGCTAGAGAAACTGTCTCCGTTCGAACTGGCTCCCTATTTAGTGCACTACTTTTGTACAGAGGCATTTGCACTATATAGGGAATACGGTGCCATTTCAGACGCAAACACTCAGACAAAGGAGAAGGGATTTGGAGAGCTCTTTGTTTTGAGCCCGTTCTGTTGGACTGTGATTCATTCATGGCACTGTAAGATTATGTTACCTGTTACTGGTGTTTCTCTCTCTCTCCCTCTCTCTACACACATCTCATTATCTCTCTCTCTCTCTTTCTCTCTCTCTCTACACACATCTCATTATCTATCTATCTCTCTCCCTCTCTCTACACACATCTCATTATCTCTCTCTCTCTCTTTCTCTCTCTACACACATCTCATTATCTCTCTCTCTCTCTTTCTCTCTCTCTCTCTCTCTCTCTACACACATCTCATTATCTATCTATCTCTCTCCCTCTCTCTACACACATCTCATTATCTCTCTCTCTCTCTCTCTCTCTCTCTCTCTCTCTCTCTCCCTCTCTTCCTCTATAGAATATGCTGGATTCTCAGTACTGGTACTACATCCTGGAGATGAGCTTCTATGGTTCTCTTCTCTTCAGAGTCACCTTTGATGTCAAGAGGAAGGTGAGAGTCGGGGATCCCAGTCCCTGCCAGCCCATATGGGCTTTTCTCAAGCTCTGCTTTCTTTCCCATACACCTGCATTATCTTCCACTCTCTGACCCGTTTAACTGCTTCTCATAAGATGGAAAAACAAGAGGTCCTGAAGCTCTGCTTTCTCACATTAGTTTCCTACTGCAGTCCTAATTAGATAGCGGCCTGCCTGCCACCTCTGACAGGCCAGCGCATTAAATGTCTTATGGAGATGAAAAGTAGAAAGTATGTAGAAATGATCATATCAGGAAATCAACAAAGTATTTTTTATCAAAGTAAATTGCAGTTGGCTACTCAGAAGCAATTACAGTTAATTATCATTTCCACTATATGATACACACTATTAGCCGTTTATTAGTTGTTCCAACATGCCTAACATTGACCATCTGCCTGCTTAGTTATGCATGTCACACTATCAAGTGATTTTGAAGACACGTAGTAGAATAACAACAGTAGCAACAGAAACGACAGGTGAAGATGTTTGTTGTGTTGTCTCCTCTAGGACTTTAAGGAACAGATCATCCACCATTTGGCCACCCTGACACTGCTGTCCTTCTCTTGGTGTGTCAACTACATCCGTATAGGAACCCTGGTGATGCTCATCCACGATGCCTCCGACGTCCTGCTAGAGGTCTGCTACCATGTGGAGTGTCTCTGTGTGGTGTGTGGTGTGTTCTTTGTAGTGTGTTCTGTGTAGTGTGTGGTGTGTTCTGTGTGTGTGTGGCAGACACTTTTTTATTTTTTTCCTATTTATTTATTTTACCCCTTTTTCTCCCAAATTTTGTGGTATCCAATTGGTAGATAAAGTCTTGTCTCATCGCTGAAACTCCCGTACGGACTCGGGAGAGGCCAGGAGCCACGCGTCCTCCATAACACGACCCAACCAAGCCGCACTGCTTCTTGACACAATGCCCACTTCACCCTGAAGCCAGCCGCACCAATGTGTCGGAGGAAACACCATGCACCTGGCCACAGTGTCAGCATGCACTGCGCCCGGCCCGCCACAGGAGTCGCTAGTGCGCGATGAGACAAGGACATCCCTGCCGGCCAAACCCTCCCTAACCCGGACGATGCTGGGCCAATTGTGCGCCGCCCCATGGGTCTCCCGGTTTGCGGCCGGCTGCGACAGAGCCTGGACTCGAACCCAAAATCTCTGGTGGCACAGCTAGCACTGCGATGCCGTGCCTTAGACCACTGAGCCACTCGGGAGGCCAAGAGTGGCAGACACTTTTATCCAGAGCAACGGTTACGTCCCAAATGGCCCCCTGGTAAACATAGGGCTCATGTTAAAAGTAGTGCACTGAAGAGAAACGGGTGTATATAGAACACCCCCATAGAGTGAGCTGTGTCGTGTGTTTCTGGTAGCGGGGAGACTCACTGTGTTTTTCTCTCTTCTCTCTCCTACCCCAGTCTGCCAAGTTGTTTAACTACGCCAAATGGGAGACAACCTGCAACAGTCTCTTTGTGGTGTTTGCCATTGTGTTCATGGTAACCAGACTGATCATCTTCCCATTCTGGTAAGGCAACTGACGAACCCTAGCTGTGTGCGTGCGTGTGTGTGTGTGTGTGTGCGTGCGTGTGTGTGTGCGCGTGCGTGTGTGTGTGTGTGCGCGCGAGCGCATGTGTGTGTGTGTCTCTCTATTGTATGTTCACCAGTAGGCACACAGGAGGAGTAATTGTCAGGGGAATGTCTTTGTCTCATGAGCGCTCAGTGATACAGAAGCCAATATTTATTGAATTATGTTCTGTCTACCTCTCCTGTGAGAAACAATCAACCATCTCATTTCACTCTGAAAGGCCAAACAAAGAGACGTTGAACTTTGCAAAAGCACAAAACATCATGTTCTGTTCTCTGCAGTGAAAATAAACCAGGGTCGTGTTCATTAATGCACACCGTAGAAAAAGGTTATGCAACTGAAAGAGAAAACAAACGTTTGATTTTTTTCCCCCACATATTTTAATTCTAGATTTTTCCAGCTCTGTAGTCAGCCCCCCCCCCCCCCCCCGAATGTTTCTTTTTGGTCAGGCTCAGGTTTTCCCTTCCTGGTTCGGTCTGGTGCCTATTGAATACGATCCAGTGTTTCCGCAACTGGTTCATCTTTCCTGCGTTGGACACCATTGAAGGAGCACGAAAGCTGGAAAGCTGAACAATGTCCCCTTTCTCTCATGGACATTACTTACAAACTGACAGAATATCAGATTTCTTAGCTATCATTTTTATACACATAGTTACATAGTATTTACCTACTTATTTCAATAATGAAAAATCCCTATAAAGCAAAGAGTAGCCGTTATTTTCCTTCACAAAGGCTTGTGTTTAGTAGGCATGGAAAGCAAAACATTTTTTGAATTGGAAAAATAATCTTATTGAATTCTTACTGGTTATACTGCCTCTGCTTCAAGTCGTTTTCTCACGTTCCCTGCACACTGAACACCACCCAGGACAAGTTTAAATGTTTAACAGAGCTTATCATATCTAGTAGTATGTATCATATAAATCTATATTTTAGCACTTCGGGTTTGTGAAAAAGTATCTTGCAAATAAAATGCATTACCATCATCACCATCATTGTGTGTATTGGTTATGTCATTCCAGGCTGATCCACTGTACGTGGGTGTACCCCACACTCCAGTACCCCCCGTTCTTTGGTTACTACTTCTTCAACGTCATGCTGGTGGTCCTCCTGTTCCTGCACATCTTCTGGGCCTACCTCATCCTGCGCATGGTCAACAAGTTCCTCTTTGGCAAAGTGAGTCATCTTTTTGGCAGTGGTTTATTTCACTCTTTCTTTTCCATTCTTCATCCATTCCCTTTATCACAGCCATCATTTGGTCACAACGTCACCACTTAAAGCAGGCCTGAATCATTCCAGTCTGACACTCAAACCAGTGGTCCCCAAACCGCTCTCTGAGTACCCCAGCCATTCTACTTCCATCAACAGGTGGTCTTCCACTGATCTAACCAGTACTAGCATACCTGTTTCATCTGGTCAACTCATCACGTTCTTGATTAGTTGGAATTAGGTTTGCTGGTTTTTGTATGAGACAAATAAGTGGAATAACCTATGGGGGGGGGGGGATGTCAGCTACCACTCAGCCTAGTCAATGCTCTTCTCTCTCCTGGCACCCCAATGGTGGAACCAGCCTCCGCCTGAAGCTAGAACAGCAGAGTCCCTGGCTATCTTCTGAAAACACCTGAAACCCTACCTCTTCAAATAGTACCTTAAATGAATCAAGTATTTAAAAGTATTTTCCTACTAACACTGACTTTGATAACTACTTTATTGACAGAACATGATCTTGCTACGACTGTGATGGTACAAACTGACAGAATATCAACTTGATGATGAGTTGACCAGAGGTTGATGATGAGTTGACCAGAGGTTGATGATGAGTTGACCAGAGGTTGATGATGAGTTGACCAGAGGTTGATGAGGGGTTGACCAGAGGTTGATGAGGGGTTGACCAGAGGTTGATGAGGGGTTGACCAGAGGTTGAGGGGTTGACCAGAGGTTGATGAGGGGTTGACCAGAGGTTGATGAGCGGTTGACTAGAGGTTGATGATGAGTTGACCAGAGGTTGATGAGGGGTTGACCAGAGGTTGATGATGAGTTGACCAGAGGTTGATGATGAGTTGACCAGAGGTTGATGATGGGTTGACCAGAGGTTGATGATGGGTTGACCAGAGGTTGATGAGGGGTTGACCAGAGGTTGATGAGGGGTTGACCAGAGGTTGATGAGGGGTTGACCAGAGGTTGATGAGGGGTTGACCAGAGGTTGATGATGGGTTGACCAGAGGTTGATGAGGGGTTGACCAGAGGTTGATGATGGGTTGACCAGAGGTTGATGATGGGTTGACCAGAGGTTGAGGATGGGTTGACCAGAGGTTGATGAGGGGTTGACCAGAGGTTGATGAGGGGTTGACCAGAGGTTGATGATGGGTTGACCAGAGGTTGATGATGAGTTGACCAGAGGTTGATGATGAGTTGACCAGAGGTTGATGAGGGGTTGACCAGAGGTTGATGAGGGGTTGACCAGAGGTTGATGAGGGGTTGACCAGAGGTTGATGAGGGGTTGACCAGAGGTTGATGAGGGGTTGTCCAGATGAAACGGGTGTACTAGTATAACTACTGCTGCACACACTTTTTCTATTCATATACTGTCCATACTGTCTCTACACACCATCCTTTACAGTACATATATATTTATATTCTAATATTTCTTGATTCAATTATTTTTGGGATTTGCATGTATTGTTTTGTGTTGTTAGGTATTACTGCACTGTTGGAGCTAGGAACATAACATCACTACACCCCTAATAAAATCTGCAAAATATGTTTACTCAACCAATAAAATGTGATTTGATTTTGATGTGGTTGTCTCACCCAGCTATGTGAAGATGAATGCACTAAAGTTACTGAATGACTAAAATGTTAGATGTAAGTGGATCCTACTATAGGAGAGCTCTGGGAAACATGGCTCTAAACACACATAGAGCCCCAGCCTACAGCTGCTTGACTGGCCTGACTAGATCATACAGAGCCAACAGGTGGTCTCTTTGAAACTCAGTGCTGTCTGATGTGGGTGGAGGGTAACAGAGACCTCAGCCCTCCTGCATTGACGTCCATGTGGTGTTATGGGTCAGTAGCTTCTGATTGGTGCTGTGGTGCAGATAACTACACCAGTATCTGTTCTCTGTCAGATGACTACAGTGTCTGTTCTCTGTCAGGTGACTACAGTGCCTGTTCTCTGTCAGATGACTACAGTGTCTGTTCTCTGTCAGGTGACTACAGTGTCTGTTCTCTGTCAGGTGACTACAGTGTCTGTTCTCTGTCAGTTGACTACAGTGTCTGTTCTCTGTCAGGTGACTACAGTGTCTGTTCTCTGTCAGATGACTACAGTGTCTGTTCTGTCAGGTGACTACAGTGCCTGTTCTCTGTCAGATGACTACAGTGTCTGTTCTCTGTCAGGTGACTACAGTGTCTGTTCTCTGTCAGGTGACTACAGTGTCTGTTCTCTGTCAGTTGACTACAGTGTCTGTTCTCTGTCAGGTGACTACAGTGTCTGTTCTCTGTCAGGTGACTACAGTGTCTGTTCTCTGTCAGTTGACTACAGTGTCTGTTCTCTGTCAGATGACTACAGTGTCTGTTCTCTGTCAGGTGACTACAGTGTCTGTTCTCTGTCAGATGACTACAGTGTCTGTTCTCTGTCAGGTGACTACAGTGTCTGTTCTCTGTCAGGTGACTACAGTGTCTGTTCTCTGTCAGGTGACTACAGTGTCTGTTCTCTGTCAGATGACTACAGTGTCTGTTCTCTGTCAGGTGACTACAGTGTCTGTTCTCTGTCAGGTGACTACAGTGTCTGTTCTCTGTCAGGTGACTACAGTGTCTGTTCTCTGTCAGGTGACTACAGTGTCTGTTCTCTGTCAGATGACTACAGTGTCTGTTCTCTGTCAGGTGACTACAGTGTCTGTTCTCTGTCAGGTGACTACAGTGTCTGTTCTCTGTCAGATGACTACAGTGTCTGTTCTCTGTCAGGTGACTACAGTGTCTGTTCTCTGTCAGGTGACTACAGTGTCTGTTCTCTGTCAGGTGACTACACCAGTGTCTGTTCTCTGTCAGGTGACTACACCAGTGTCTGTTCTCTGTCAGATGACTACACCAGTGTCTGTTCTCTGTCAGGTGACTACACCAGTGTCTGTTCTCTGTCAGATGACTACAGTGTCTGTTCTCTGTCAGTTGACTACAGTGTCTGTTCTCTGTCAGATGACTACAGTGTCTGTTCTCTGTCAGGTGACTACAGTGTCTGTTCTCTGTCAGTTGACTACAGTGTCTGTTCTGTCAGATGACTCCACCAGTGTCTGTTCTCTGTCAGATGACTACAGCGTCTGTTCTCTGTCAGTTGACTCCAGTGTCTGTTCTCTGTCAGATGACTACAGTGTCTGTTCTCTGTCAGGTGACTACAGTGTCTGTTCTCTGTCAGTTGACTACAGTGTCTGTTCTGTCAGATGACTCCACCAGTGTCTGTTCTCTGTCAGATGACTACAGTGTATGTTCTCTGTCAGATGACTACAGTGTCTGTTCTCTGTCAGATGACTACAGTGTCTGTTCTCTGTCAGGTGACTACAGTGTCTGTTCTCTGTCAGGTGACTACAGTGTCTGTTCTCTGTCAGGTGACTACAGTGTCTGTTCTCTGTCAGTTGACTACAGTGTCTGTTCTGTCAGATGACTACAGTGTCTGTTCTCTGTCAGTTGACTACAGTGTCTGTTCTCTGTCAGTTGACTACAGTGTCTGTTCTGTCAGATGACTACACCAGTGTCTGTTCTCTGTCAGATGACTACACCAGTGTCTGTTCTCTGTCAGGTGACTACAGTGTCTGTTCTCTGTCAGGTGACTACAGTGTCTGTTCTCTGTCAGATGACTACAGTGTCTGTTCTCTGTCAGGTGACTACAGTGTCTGTTCTGTCAGATGACTACAGTGTCTGTTCTCTGTCAGATGACTACAGTGTCTGTTCTGTCAGATGACTACAGTGTCTGTTCTCTGTCAGTTGACTACAGTGTCTGTTCTGTCAGATGACTACACCAGTGTCTGTTCTCTGTCAGATGACTACACCAGTGTCTGTTCTCTGTCAGATGACTACAGTGTCTGTTCTGTCAGATGACTACAGTGTCTGTTCTCTGTCAGGTGACTACAGTGTCTGTTCTCTGTCAGGTGACTACAGTGTCTGTTCTCTGTCAGGTGACTACAGTGTCTGTTCTCTGTCAGGTGACTACAGTGTCTGTTCTCTGTCAGTTGACTACAGTGCCTGTTCTCTGTCAGTTGACTACAGTGCCTGTTCTCTGTCAGGTGACTACAGTGTCTGTTCTCTGTCAGGTGACTACAGTGTCTGTTCTCTGTCAGGTGACTACAGTGTCTGTTCTCTGTCAGGTGACTACAGTGTCTGTTCTCTGTCAGGTGACTACAGTGTCTGTTCTCTGTCAGATGACTACAGTGTCTGTTCTGTCAGATGACTACAGTGTCTGTTCTCTGTCAGGTGACTACAGTGTATGTTCTCTGTCAGATGACTACAGTGTCTGTTCTCTGTCAGTTGACTACAGTGTCTGTTCTCTGTCAGTTGACTACAGTGTCTGTTCTCTGTCAGTTGACTACAGTGTCTGTTCTCTGTCAGGTGACTACAGTGTCTGTTCTCTGTCAGTTGACTACAGTGTCTGTTCTGTCAGATGACTACAGTGTCTGTTCTCTGTCAGTTGACTACAGTGTCTGTTCTCTGTCAGTTGACTACAGTGTCTGTTCTGTCAGATGACTACACCAGTGTCTGTTCTCTGTCAGATGACTACACCAGTGTCTGTTCTCTGTCAGGTGACTACAGTGTCTGTTCTCTGTCAGGTGACTACAGTGTCTGTTCTCTGTCAGATGACTACAGTGTCTGTTCTCTGTCAGGTGACTACAGTGTCTGTTCTGTCAGATGACTACAGTGTCTGTTCTCTGTCAGATGACTACAGTGTCTGTTCTCTGTCAGATGACTACAGTGTCTGTTCTCTGTCAGATGACTACAGTGTCTGTTCTGTCAGATGACTACAGTGTCTGTTCTCTGTCAGTTGACTACAGTGTCTGTTCTGTCAGGTGACTACAGTGTCTGTTCTGTCAGGTGACTACAGTGTCTGTTCTCTGTCAGGTGACTACAGTGTCTGTTCTCTGTCAGGTGACTACAGTGTCTGTTCTCTGTCAGGTGACTACAGTGTCTGTTCTCTGTCAGATGACTACAGTGTCTGTTCTCTGTCAGATGACTACAGTGTCTGTTCTCTGTCAGGTGACTACAGTGTCTGTTCTCTGTCAGTTGACTACAGTGTCTGTTCTGTCAGATGACTACAGTGTCTGTTCTCTGTCAGTTGACTACAGTGTCTGTTCTCTGTCAGTTGACTACAGTGTCTGTTCTGTCAGTTGACTACAGTGTCTGTTCTGTCAGATGACTACACCAGTGTCTGTTCTCTGTCAGATGACTACACCAGTGTCTGTTCTCTGTCAGATGACTACAGTGTCTGTTCTGTCAGATGACTACAGTGTCTGTTCTCTGTCAGGTGACTACAGTGTCTGTTCTCTGTCAGGTGACTACAGTGTCTGTTCTCTGTCAGGTGACTACAGTGTCTGTTCTCTGTCAGGTGACTACAGTGTCTGTTCTCTGTCAGGTGACTACAGTGTCTGTTCTCTGTCAGTTGACTACAGTGCCTGTTCTCTGTCAGTTGACTACAGTGTCTGTTCTCTGTCAGGTGACTACAGTGTCTGTTCTCTGTCAGGTGACTACAGTGTCTGTTCTCTGTCAGGTGACTACAGTGTCTGTTCTCTGTCAGGTGACTACAGTGTCTGTTCTCTGTCAGATGACTACAGTGTCTGTTCTGTCAGATGACTACAGTGTCTGTTCTCTGTCAGGTGACTACAGTGTCTGTTCTCTGTCAGGTGACTACAGTGTCTGTTCTCTGTCAGTTGACTACAGTGTCTGTTCTCTGTCAGTTGACTACAGTGTCTGTTCTCTGTCAGTTGACTACAGTGTCTGTTCTCTGTCAGGTGACTACAGTGTCTGTTCTCTGTCAGGTGACTACAGTGTCTGTTCTCTGTCAGATGACTACAGTGTCTGTTTTCTGTCAGTTGACTACAGTGTCTGTTCTCTGTCAGTTGACTACAGTGTCTGTTCTCTGTCAGGTGACTACAGTGTCTGTTCTCTGTCAGTTGACTACAGTGTCTGTTCTCTGTCAGGTGACTACAGTGTCGTTTCTCTGTCAGTTGACTACAGTGTCTGTTCTCTGTCAGTTGACTACAGTGTCTGTTCTCTGTCAGTTGACTACAGTGTCTGTTCTCTGTCAGGTGACTACAGTGTCTGTTCTCTGTCAGTTGACTACAGTGTCTGTTCTCTGTCAGGTGACTACAGTGTCTGTTCTCTGTCAGGTGACTACAGTGTCTGTTCTCTGTCAGGTGACTACAGTGTCTGTTCTCTGTCAGATGACTACAGTGTCTGTTCTCTGTCAGGTGACTACAGTGTCTGTTCTCTGTCAGTTGACTACAGTGTCTGTTCTCTGTCAGGTGACTACAGTGTCTGTTCTCTGTCAGTGTGGTCTAGAATCTAGCCGAAAACCCAACGCTCCTTTTTTTCATTGTTTCATTGTTCTCGTTCTGTCCATGTAGACTTAGTAACTGAGCAGTTAGAACAGTGTGTGCGCGTGTGTGTGTGTGTGTGTGTGTGTGTGTGCGATTGTGTTGGGCTTGGCAAGGTGCTTGATCCCTGTCAACTACGGCAATGGCAGAAAACAGCTAAGGTGCCAGGGGCAATTACTCAACCCCCACGAGGTCACAAGGCAACAGTGGGTTGCCATTGGGACCTAATTATTGGTGATTTAGCATTGTGCCGAACATAATTATATTTCTGGAAAACACAATGTGGCTCAGAGTGGTCAGACGGCTCAAGGAGAGAGAATAGAGTCTATTATGGTAAGTCTGAAAGACTGACCTGACCTACCATGGATTAAACTCCAGGTGTTTTTGATTGATCGAAGGCGGCCAATTGGGTTTCAGCGTTAGTTGAAATAGCTCAGGGCTGTATGTATGTAGCGTCTCAGAGTATGACTGTTGATCTAGGATCAGCTATCCATGTAATCTTATTCATTGTGATCTGAAAGGCTAAACTCATCCTTGATCAGCACTCCTGCTCTGAGACGCTCAATAAATGCAGCCCCAGCTTTCAATGCTACTTTTAGGTGAATGTTTTGTTCTGAGTGATATTGGGCTACACAGAACTGTGTTGTATGTGATGCAGGAGCAGCGATTCCCAAATGGTTGGGCACAGCTGATTTCTTTTTTGACAGAGTACTGGCTTGAGACACTGGTTTTATTTTCTTGGATCACAAATAATGACTTTGGAGAGAGAACTATGGGAACTACTGTGTTAGAGATGATGATGGTCTCTGAGGTAGAAAGTGGCATTATATCTCCATGTATGTTCTGAGTACATTGTTTTTCTCTCTCTCTCTGTGTCTCTCTCTCTCTCTCTCTGTCTCTGTGTCTCTCTCTCTCTGTCTCTGTGTCTCTCTCTCTCTCTCTCTGTCTCTGTGTCTCTGTGTCTCTTTCTCTCTACTCCAGATGACCAGAGATGAAAGAAGTGATGATGAGGAGGATGGTGAAGAAAGCAGTCTGACTGAAGAGGAAAAAGAGGAGGGCAGTTATTGTTACACCAACGGCAACGGTTCTGGACTGGGCACAAAGGAGAGCAACAGCGGCTGCTTCAGACACTTATCTCTCTCGGAGAACGTCTGCCCATCAAAAACCGTCTACTGACCAAGCTCGCGTCATGATTGGCGGAGCCCTGCACCAGAGGCAGGGAGTAGTGGGATCAAGGTCATAGGAGAAGCTGGAACAACACAAAACAGATTCCATCCCATATGGAAAAACAACAGCAAGCAGACAAACATTTAGATTAAGATTTATGACTCTAGAAATTGGAGTGTAGCCTGGCAAAAAAATGAATGCATCACACACAGAAAGAGACCGTTTTTCTTGGCCTGTAGTTTCTTCTACATCCAAACTCCTCTCATCTTCAAGGAAAACAATGTTGACGATGGCACAGTTTCACATGGAACCCTCCTCAGACAGCAATGAGACAAAGACCAGAAAACCAAAACCAAAAAACACTAAAACCCTTGTGTTTTTGTTCATCGTCATATTCAATCTGTTCAGTATTGTTGCAGAAAGGTGGTGCGCAAGCACGTCGTAAAACGGTGCCACACGGACGCTCCGCCTGAGCCCTTCATCCATCAAGGCCTGGCAAGGGTTTATAGTTTATGGGCTGCGTTCATTCACTAGCGGCCGACATGTTTTATTTCAACCTCTGCTGGCTATGGGGGTTAGTTATGGACAACCAGGAGATGAATGAGAGGCAATATCACAATGGACTCCTCCAGATATTGACATGTGTGTTTGGGGGGGGGGGGGTTGTGTCTCTACAAGTCCTTCTCATCCCTCTCTCCTTCTCATTCTCCTATTCCCTTACAAAACTTTAAATCACACCACTTCTACTTTTCCCACCATGATTCATGTTGTAGGGAGTTTGTGTCTCTCTGTACCTGTCAGAGAGGATGAAAGAGTGAGGTTTATGGTCTTTCTTTCTTACTCTCTCTCTCCTACTCCCTCTTTCCTTCTCTCCTACTTCCTGACTCCTACTCCCGCTCTCCTTCACTAACTACTCCCTCTCTCCTACTCCCTCTCTCCTTCTCCCCTTCTCCCGCTCTCCTTCACTAACTACTCCCTCTCTCCTACTCCCTCTCTCCTTCTCCCCTTCTCCCGCTCTCCTTCACTAACTACTCCCTCTCTCCTACTCCCTCTCTCCTACTTTCCTACTCCCTCTCCTTCTCTCCTACTCCCTCTCCTTCTCCCTCTCTCCTTCTCCCTCTCTCCTACTCTCCTACTCCCTCTCCTTCTCTCCTACTCCCTCTCTCCTACTCCCTCTCCTTCTCTCCTACTCCCTCTCCTTCTCCTCTCTCCTACTCCCTCTCTCCTACTCTCCTACTCCCTCTCCTTCTCTCCTACTCCCTCTCTCCTACTCCCTCTCCTACTCCCTCTCTCCTACTCCCTCTCCTACTCCCTCTCTCCTACTCCCTCTCTCCTACTCTCCTACTCCCTCTCTCCTACTCTCCTACTCCCTCTCCTTCTCTCCTACTCCCTCTCCTTCTCTCCTACTCCCTCTCCTTCTCTCCTACTCCCTCTCCTACTCCCTCTCCTTCTCTCCTACTCCCTCTCCTACTCCCTCTCTCCTACTCCCTCTCTCCTACTCTCCTACTCCCTCTCTCCTACTCTCCTACTCCCTCTCCTTCTCTCCTACTCCCTCTCCTTCTCTCCTACTCCCTCTCCTTCTCTCCTACTCCCTCTCCTTCTCTCCTACTCCCTCTCCTTCTCCCTCTCTCCTACTCTCTGTCCTCTCTTTCCTTTCATCTCTTGCCACAAGCATTTTTATTGAATACGATCAACACTTTTTAGTACTTTATGTACATTTCTTCAGATTTTTTAAAAACAACATGCCAATATTTGGCTAATTGATTGACCCATACAGTAACTATGGTCTGTATTTTACAAGTGCATTTATTTGATGTAGTATTTAATCATATGATTGTATGAGAACGTGTGAGCCAGAGGAAAAATCCTATGTCGTTCAGAATGCTGAAGAAACATTTACGTAACAATGAGACAATGTTACACCTGTTTTAATGATTTATGAGAACGTGTGAGCCAGAGGAAAAATCCTATGTCGTTCAGAATGCTGAAGAAACATTTACGTAACAATGAGACAATGTTACACCTGTTTTAATGATTTATGAGAACGTGTGAGCCAGAGGAAAAATCCTATGTCGTTCAGAATGCTGAAGAAACATTGACGTAACAATGAAACAATGTTACACTGTTTTAATGAAGCACTGTAAAACAGGTTTCTAAAAGGTGAATATTGGGATGTTATAGTGAACATCCCACTGTAACTAGAGCTCGAAAGAAAGGCATTTCACTGTACTTGTGCACGTGACCTTGAAACTATAACTGTCTAGTGTCGTGTGTTTTATATACTCTAATAAACCTGTCTTCGACCAGCACCGTGTGTGTGTGTGTGTGTGTGTGTGTGTGTGTGTGTGTGTGTGTGTGTGTGTGTGTGTGTGTGTGTGTGTGTGTGTGTGTGTGTGTGTGTGTGTGTGTGTGTGTGACATCTTTCTACTGGTCCAAAACAAATCTTTCCTATTCATCTGATTTATACAACCCAACACATTTATAAGGTGTTAAGATCATATTGAAGTAGGTGCACTGTGTTAACAGGAATTGAGCTGTATACTATAGAGATTCTGTAGGGAAGGGCTCTGTAGGGAATATCCTGAGAGATTCTCGAAAGCCATGCTATCTGATGACATCTATGGGATGTGTCCCAAATGCCTCCCCAAATCAAATGTGCCGAATACATCAGGTGTAGACCTTACCGTGAAATGCTTACTGACAAGCCCTTAACCAACAGTTAAGAAAATATTTACTAAACTAACTAAAGTGAAAAAAGTAACACAATAACAATAATGAGGCTATATACAGGGGGTACCCAATAATGTTGCCCTGCGCCCTATGGACCCTGCTGCACTATATAGGGAGTAAGGTGCAATTTTTGGACGCCATCTTTTTTATGTTTTATTTTAATTTTATATACTATCATTCCATTGTCTTTTGTGTGTCATTCATCTGTTTGAAGTACCAGTCCTGTGTTACCACAACTGGCCTCTAGAGGGAGTAGATCCCCACGGTCTTCAGTCAAACCAACTTGGATGGAGATTGCTGGCTCTGCAGTTTTAAGAGTTGTATATCCAAGACCACTGATTCCCAGGGTAACCCATTCAGTCAAAGAGAGCCCTCTTTGAGAAGCAGAAATCATTCTCAACACATTCAGTGACTAAATTCAAACTCCACCTCCCCTGTCATGGCTTTCATACTTGGGATGAAAGTCTCACACACACACACACACGCACACACACACATACACACACACACACACACTCCTGACTGACACTGAATGCTTCCAGGATTGTTCCCACCAGAGTGAGCAGGCTTGAAAACAGCAAATGCGGGCTGTCTTGTTTAGCACGCTTTGTACAAAATAATAAAATGCCGTACTACAGGATATTTCTTAACGTAGCTCTTTATTAGCTAGCTACAACTGGCATGTTCACTTATCTCCAACCATGATCAACTGACCATGACCTAACCATCATGATACGGCGGCAAAATGCATCCAATTATAATTCAGTATGTTTACACATGAATATTACACGGGCCACAACTGTACTTCACCGTGTGGAATGCCAGACTCACAGACTGAGAGATGCTTCTGTCTGTCTGTTTCTGTCTGTCTGCATGTACTGTGTCTGTTTGTATATGTATGTCTGTATCTGTCTGTCCGTCTCCGTCTGTCCATTTCCATCTGTCTATCCGTCGGCCTGTCTTACCGCCTGACTGTCTGGAGCCCAAATAAGACACATACAGCCTCTGGGTCAAAGGTCATGTCCTAGGTCCCTCCTATGTGAAACTCAACTCCAAGTCTAGAGGGGAGGCAGGGATGGGGGTGGGGTGCATTCTAGTGCTAAAACACCTATGTTAAATGAATTGGTGGTTGAATCAGGTGTGTTAGTGCTGGGCTGGAACAAAGAATACTATGTTGTAGGAAGAGTGCAGGTCTGGACCTTTAAGGCGTAGGAGTTAGTGTGCTTGTTCTGATTGGAACTGTATGGTCATTGGTTCAAGCCAGGCTTGTTTACACTTATCTACAAGGTGGAGAGATTCTTTAACAGTTTTGAATTACACATTTTCCATTGGTGGGCAAGAGAGACGGACATCGCTGAAAGGATTGTTGATACGAGCCAGGTATAACTATGGTGAGTCACAAACCTGGATGAGACGGAGAGAATAGAAAGCTGGCCATAGTCTGTCAGAGGTGGAGACTGTTTACCTGGGTCGTGTTCAACCAAACAGAAGAAAACTAACTGAAACAGGGAGGGACTTACCCGGGTTTGTCCAATAAGACATTTGAGTAGTTTGTTTCAATTTTTTCAGTCACGTGCACTAATGAACACACCCCTGAATTCAGCAAGGAAATGTTGGACAAAAAACTGAGAAAAAGGCTTTGTCCCAAATGGCACCGGGTTCTGGTCAATAGAAGTGCACTTTATTGTGCACTTTATAGGGAATAGGGTTTCATTTTGGATGCACTACTTACTGCCTGCTATGACATAAGCAATTTTTCAGGGCCCTATGGCTTGGGGATTATAATGTCAAAGTGAGGTGCACAGATTGTGTGTGTGTATGCGTGATCGCACAAGCATTTCGCTATACATGCAATAACATCTGCTAAATATCTGTATGTGAACAATAATTTTGATTTGATTGATGTGGAGTCATTTGAAAGCGTCAAGTTGATCACATTGTCCTAGTCTATCAGTGATGAAAATCACTTCCCAGCCACTCGACACTGTAGAGTTCCATAACTGCCGGCTCGCGGGGCGAATTTGACCCATGGGTGATTTTAATTGGCCCCCAAGTTTTCTGAGTAAACTTAAGACTGTAAAAACACCTGGAAATCATCTCCAAGTGATTTTAGTTTAGAAAATCTGTTTGTAAATATTCCCACACATAGTAGACACGTGATTGTATACAAATGTAAGCAAGGTTTGAAATTACTATGTTTTTGTCAAATATTGTATCTGTTTCGGCTTTTTGCGGTCAATCTGCAGCCTACAATTTATTTGTAATTACATTACGGCCCCCCGACCATCTGCTCAAGAAAAAAATCTGCCGGCGGCTGAATCTAGTTGATGGTCCCTGGGTCTGCTATAGTGGGACAGCTCTGTTTTATTGGTTAGCACAGATATGGGATCAGTTTACCCTCCCTGAATCCTATCGTTTGCCATTATAAGGAAAATATTTGACAGACTTCAGATCAGTGTTTAGGGTCAACCGTCATGGTGGCTGGCTGCTTGTCCTGGAGAGAAAGCAGAGGTCCTTGGAGGTTCCCCTAGCTTTAGATCGTTAGAAATCAAAGCCCTGGAATTGGGATTAATCCACACACAGCACGCAAACACACACAAGCCGGAGTCTATTGAGACAGACTCACTATAGAGACTCATTCCAGAGTTACACACACACATACACACACAGAGGGTCTATACAGACAACAGGCTCCATAGAGGATTAGTCTAGGACCTGTTCCTTCCTTAGAAAAGACAGCTTAGCTTCCTTCAGTCCTGATACTCTGGGGCTTGTCTGTCAGGTCTCAAGCCACTTGGGCAAAAGAAGAAATGTACTGTCGCCAGACTCACTACCCCACAGTCTAACCATGGTCCATGAAACAAAACCAAACTGCAATGACAAAAGATTTTCAGTCACTCTCGGAGGAAAAGAGTATAGCCTGGTCCTAGATCTTTGCTGCCCTGCCAGATCCTATAGTCTGTCTGTTTGGTGTCACAGTGAACGAGTTGGCAAGGCAGTACAAACAGATAGGACCAGGATAGGAAACCAGAGGTATGATAAAACAATCTCTGTGTTGATATGGGTGTGGATCACAGGAGGTTGGTGACACTTCAATTGGGAAGGACCGGCTCGTGGTAATGGCTGGAGCGGAATTGGTGGAATGGTATCAAATTCCAGTGGTAGCCATGGTTCAATCTAATTCCAGTGGTAGCCGTGGTTCAATCTAATTCCAGTGGTAGCCGTGGTTCAATCTAATTCCAGTGGTAGCCGTGGTTCAATCTAATTCCAGTGGTAGCCGTGGTTCAATCTAATTCCAGTGGTAGCCGTGGTTCAATCAAATTCCAGTGGTAGCCGTGGTTCAATCTAATTCCAGTGGTAGCCGTGGTTCAATCTAATTCCAGTGGTAGCCGTGGTTCAATCTAATTCCAGTGGTAGCCGTGGTTCAATCTAATTCCAGTGGTAGCCGTGGTTCAATCTAATTCCAGTGGTAGCCGTGGTTCAATCTAATTCCAGTGGTAGCCGTGGTTCAATCTAATTCCAGTGGTAGCCGTGGTTCAATCAAATTCCAGTCGTAGCCTTTCTCATAACTCTCTGATGCCATTCCATTCACTCCGTTCTGGGCATTATTATGAGTGGTCCTCCCCCAGCAGACTCCTGTGATCTGGATGATGTATGGACTATTGATGGAAGAGAGAGAGTTATGAGAAAGGCTACCACTGGAATTAGATTGAACCATGGCTTCCATTGGAATTAGATTGAACCATGGCTACCACTGGAATTAGATTGAACCTTGGCTACCATTGGAATTAGATTGAACCATGGCTACCACTGGAATTAGATTGAACCACGGCTACCACTGGAATTAGATTGAACCTTGGCTACCCGTGGAATTAGATTGAACCACGGCTACCACTGGAATTAGATTGAACCTTGGCTACCCGTGGAATTAGATTGAACCACGGCTACCACTGGAATTAGATTGAACCTTGGCTACCCGTGGAATTAGATTGAACCACGGCTACCACTGGAATTAGATTGAACCTTGGCTACCATTGGAATTAGATTGAACCATGGCTACCACTGGAATTAGATTGAACCATGGCTACCCGTGGAATTAGATTGAACCACGGCTACCACTGGAATTAGATTGAACCACGGCTACCACTGGAATTAGATTGAACCATGGCTACCACTGGAATTAGATTGAACTTTGGCTACCTGTGGAATTAGATTGAACCTTGGCTACCACTGGAATTAGATTGAACCATGGCTACCACTGGAATTAGATTGAACCATGGCCACGTCCCAAATGGAACCCTATTGCCACTTATAGTGTACTACTTTGGTCCAAAAGTCTGGCACCATATAGGGAAGAGAGTGCCATTTGGGATGTAGTCCTGGTGTAGCACACACACACACACACACACACACACACACACACACACACACACACACACACACACACACACACACACACACACACACATGCTTCTTTCACACAATTCAGTTATTTCAGCCATTTTTCTACTCGAATGAACAGGAACGTGAGTCGGCAGTAGTGCCACCAATCAGCTTTTGTCCGGTCAATGCTGATCTGTTAAAGTGTCTTCCAATGGGCTGAGTCTATTTGTTTGTGATTGATGCTCTGAAGCACACCCCATAACCAATGAAGCAGTAAAGGCAATCAAATGACTGCCAGTGTAGTTGGATAGACAGAATAGTATTTTTGTGTGTGGGGCTGGCTCTGGGCTGGGTTAGGATAGACCGGGTTGGCCTATTGTAAATGACTGCATCCATATCTTGTGGCAGTGTTCGACCGTGGCTGATGCAGAGGCTGTGCTGCCTGCTGGAGACAGAGGCAAACTGATTGCCCTCTCCACACCCTTTATCTCTGTAGGCTATATCATCTAGAAAACCGTTTGGTTGTTGATGAAAAGAGCAGTGTGTGCACACAGACAAACAGATAGGCAGACAGATGGGCAGAGAGGCACACAGACACACATACATACATACATACATACATACATACATACATACATACATACATACAGACAGACAGACAGACAGACAGACAGACAGACAGACAGACAGACAGACAGACAGACAGACAGACAGACAGACAGACAGACAGACAGACAGACAGACAGACAGACAGACAGACAGACAGACAGACAGACAGACAGACAGACAGACAGACACGCCCACAGGCAGACCGGCAGACAGACAGACAGACAGACAGACAGATTGAACCATGACAGACAGACAGATTGAACCATGACAGACAGACGGACGGACGGACGGACGGACGGACGGACGGACGGACGGACAGACAGACAGACAGGGAGGGAGGGAGGGAGGGAGGGAGGGAGGGAGACCGGCACACAGAGGCCCTTGTTGTGGTACACTAGACAATGTAAGCACACTCAGGATGGCTGGGAATTTCATCCTGATTTATCAAACTGGGACACATTGCCAGAGGCCAACCACTGATGTGTAATATCTCCCTCACTAATTGAAACACATTTTCTTCCCATTTGCAATTAGAAGCTGATGAGAGACTTTAACAGTCCATTAGCTGGCCCAGCTAAAGACCCCTTATGTGATTTGTACTGCGGTTTTTCTGCATGCTTTTCTTCTTGTGCATTTTGTTTTATCCAAGAGCTTGAATTGAAGCAACATGTTTCTTGGACTGTGAACAGACATGTAGCCAGCTGGACCTACAGTCATCTCAATCAGTCTAGAAAATGCAGGCTGAACAAGCTACAATTGCACTGCATGAATTCATTCACAGCTTTCATTTAGTTGCCTATTGATTCCTATCACTTGGACTGAAAATACTGTCAATAGGCTATTACAGGCCCTACACATTTAATGTGGACTTTGTCCCACAAGTTCATAAATAAGTATATATCAAATAACAGTGGGTTATATTGCAACTGCACTGCACAACCCATGAAAGAAAACTTTCCTAAATATAACATTCCCAAATATTTTCTCCTCTACACTAAAACCACGTGTTAAGGTGCAGCCCCCCCGATGATTAACGTTGTTTCTGTCCAATCAAACGTTAGAGATGTTTTGGTTAAACTACCCTAACCAATCCGGTGGTCACAGAGGCAGTGCCGAAGTGCGACAGGCGTGTCTAGCGCTTCAAATTCACTTTGCCTGGAGTTCCGATTAACTTTGTGGAAGTTCCCTGCAGTCCTGGTTCGCTTTGCAGGCGCGTACACCCTCTGCAGTCACTCAGCTAGTCTTTATCATGTATGACAGCTATGCTCCGCAGCTTTTCCTGTCTATATTCCTCTTCTGTTTCGGAGTGAAGGCGATGACTGGTAAGTACAACATAACACCAGCGTTGTAGATACTTTGTAACTTTGAATCATTGTTTTGCCAGGGAGCCTGTAGCGGTTGTCGGTTCTCTCTCTCTCTCTCTCTCTCTCTCTCTCTCTCTCTCTCTCTCTCTCAATTCAATTTAAATGGGCTTTATTTTCTTGGGGAATCTCTCTCTCGCTCTCTTTTATTTTTCTCTTCCTCTATCTCTCTCTCAAAATGTTCTGTGCTGCTCTGCAAGAGTAACTTTGCTGAAGCTTTGGCTGCGTTTTCTCTGCAGTTTTCCAGCACCCCTCTCACAACGAAGTTACGCACAATGCGAGATGAGTTGAATAAGTGACTTGAATAACTTAGATGACCCCAAATATACCTTATTTAATGACCAATACATAGTACAATTCTCCCCATTTGATGTGAAATAGGCTGCTATGTCATTGAATAACTAGCCTACATCACACCACAGACAGTTCAAGGCGACTTGGCAATATGAAAACAATAGCATATTGTTTTCTAACAGACGTTGACACAGAAAGCTCTGAAAGTTACAATGTTTAATAAGTTATTCCCTTCTCCTTTCCCATAGATCACTCCTGTTATGACACGGACTTAGTGGACATGGTGGTCCCCGTGGAGCTCTCTGGAGAGGAAGCTCACCTGTTGCATGACTCATCCAGGCGCAGCGCGCGTCGACGCGGTCAGCGCTCTGTCGATTCCCGGGGTGGACTAAACTCTGTGGAGGACAGCTTATTTTTCTCTTTACCTGCTTTTGGAAAAGACCTGTACTTACGCCTGAAAAGGGATGCTTCTTTTCTGTCTGAGGGGTTTGTGGTCGAGGAGAGGGGAGGCGAAAGAGACCCCCCTAAATGGTCGCACCTGGCCAGAGACCAGCTCTGCTTCTACTCCGGATGGATTGTCAACCACACCGACTCTTTTGCCTCCCTCAACACCTGCGGCGGTCTGGTAAACTACTTCTCCTTCACCTGATATTATTCTGGGATGTTTTAAGTGTTCAGGAATTCATACCGTAGCTTTCTATTGTTACACACACACACACACACACACACACACACACACACACACACACACACACACACACACACACACACACACACACACACACACACACACACACACACACACACTCAGATGACTGTCACTTCCATTCATAACACTGCCCTGACCTACACACACCATAATAACTACCCTGAACTACACACACCATAATAACTACCCTGAACTACACACACCATAATAACTACCCTGAACTACACACACCATAATAACTACCCTGAACTACACACACCAAAATAACTACCCGAACTACGCACACCATAATAACTACCCTGAACTACACACACCATAATAACTACCCTGAACTACACACACCATAATAACTACCCTGAACTACACTCACCATAATAACTACCCGAACTACGCACACCATAATAACTACCCTGAACTACACACACCATAATAACTACCCTGAACTACACACACCATAATAACTACCCTGAACTACACACACCATAATAACTACCCTGAACTACACACACCATAATAACTACCCTGTACTACACACACCATAATAACTACCCTGTACTACACACCATAATAACTACCCTGTACTACACACACCATAATAACTACCCTGTACTACACACACCATAATAACTACCCTGAACTACACACACCAAAATAACTACCCTGTACTACACACCATAATAACTACCCTGTACTACACACACCATAATAACTACCCTGTACTACACACACCATAATAACTACCCTGTACTACACACACCACAATAACTACCCTGTACTACACACACCATAATAACTACCCTGAACTACACACACCATAATAACTACCCTGAACTACACACACCATAATAACTACCCTGTACTACACACACACCATAATAACTACCCTGAACTACACACACCATAATAACTACCCTGAACTACACACACCATAATAACTACACACACCATAATAACTACCCTGTACTACACACACCATAATAACTACACACACCATAATAACTACCCTGAACTACACACACCATAATAACTACCCTGTACTACACACACCATAATAACTACCCTGAACTACACACACACCATAATAACTACCCTGAACTACACACACACCATAATAACTACACACACCATAATAACTACCCTGTACTACACACACCATAATAACTACCCTGTAATACACACACCATAATAACTACCCTGTACTACACACACCATAATAACTACCCTGTACTACACACACCATAATAACTACCCTGAACTACACACACCATAATAACTACCCTGTAATACACACACCATAATAACTACCCTGTACTACATACACCATAATAACTACCCTGAACTACACACACCATAATAACTACCCTGAACTACACACACCATAATAACTACCCTGAACTACACAC